>NC_044274.1:9151586-9413089 GCF_003957555.1 Calypte anna
TGCGCTAACAGCTCTCCATAAGAATGCTGCTAAAATTACACTGGAATCTAAGCTGAGAGCAAAAAAAAGCAAGATTGTAATCAGAATAGCAAGCCCTGCTAGGGCATATAACAACTGCTGGTTACTACTGCTAGAAGATAACAGCAAGGCATGCACAAAGCACCACTGAGCACCGAGCAAGGACATATGGCAATATGTTTCTGCAGTCACCCTGTCTCTCCATCAGTACATATTTCTTTACTTTCTTTGTTGCCTGTACCCCTGATTTTAAGATTTACAGGGCAGGACCTCCTATTTACATGTGCAGCATCTGCCTAAATGTGTCAAAGACTGACAACTATGTTTCCTCAATTTCTCAGTATCTTTGGAGCCACACAAGCAAACCAGAAAAATCTCTGAGTTTTGCTTTTATTTTACTACAGCAGTTCTGTACAAACCCTGACAGTTCTCTCAGCAGTTTGTACATATTTCCAGGCTCAGGACTTAGTCACCCAGAATGGCACCATGCTTAGCTGCAGAACACCACCAGCTCCTTTGCCAAAGTGTTAGATGTCACTGCTTGACTGCCTAGTACTGAGCCTACATGCTGCTACAAGCACCAAGCTGCGCTTCTGCAAAACCGCAGCATGGGCCAGAAGTCTCTACCTTCCTCTGATATTCATGCTACACATGAAAGTATGGAGCTTGAGCTTCTAAGCACCATCACAACACAAACAGCTACAACAATTTTTTACAACCTGCCATCTCTGGTTGCACATGCTGCATGGCCTACAAAAGGTTATGCACATAAAATTGTTAGGTTACAGTTATTAACTTGTTAGAAACAGCATTTTAACAGTGTTTGATGAATGAAAGGATGTCTTTTTATTAATATTTCAGTAAAACTACAAGTGTGTAGTACTGGCTTCTGATGTACAAAAAGCTCATTTCAACTCAGTAATCCAGCATAACTGCATCCTCAAATCCCAACATGCCTCTAAAATCTTAAAGACATAAAACTGGGCCACGGTCAAACTCTAACTCAATCTTCATTACTTCAGCAGAGAGCTTCTACTGCCTAAACAAACTCTCTAATTACAGCTATGTGGAAATCTCTGCCTGTCAGATAATATATTATAATCCCAATACTGATTAAGTGTATTTTAAAATGTTCCTAACAATTATTGTCATTATAGAGGACCTCTCATTGACCTGTGCTGCAAACTTTCAGCTGTTCTTCCAATCATTTTACTGTCTTCCCACATCCTCTCAACAGCCTACCACAAAAACATAAAGGCTTTTTATTTTTTTTTATTAAATGCTCTCATCTTCAATGGGCAGCTGAGCTTGTCAGACTCATGACATCCACTGTATAGGAAAGACATACAATTACCCTTACTTACTCAGAATTTCTTCCAGGTTTGAGAGAACTATGAATTCTGGACCTTCACAAAGTCCTCTTACTAACACTATGTGTACATATAGATAATCTTCAAAAGGCTTATCAAAGATTACACTCTCAAGAAACAATAACCCATATGAATTATTCTTCTCCTGAGATCTTTTACTGAGATAGCATTATCATAGCCCATAAAGATCAACAACAGATTATGGCTACATCAGCTCCTCATTCCTCTGCTTGAACACATCTCCCCATTTCTACCCTTTGTTTTTTTCTCATTCTAGTCTTAAATTCGATTTCCCCTCCTTACTGTTAATCTCCAAGATAATGACTTCTGTAACAAACAAGTTACACTGAGTGCTCAAGGTAAATATTATGTAAATGTCAGAGGTCTTCTGCTTATTTTCAATCATTCTTTGTCTATACTGGCTTATCAAGTAAATTATTTGCAGACTACTATTAGCCTTCTTCTCACTTATGTCCTAAAACAAGCTTTAAAGAAATAAGTTAATAAAATAAATGAGGATTAAGCACATCAAGTCTCACTAACATACTGAGTCTTTAGTAAGTGACTCAAGATTATTCCATGCACTCTTCTTTGAGGGGGACACCTCTCTCAGGTGGCATGCTTCAGGATTAACTCCCCTCCTCCTACCCTCTCTGAACATTCATTGGAACAATGATGGAGTGGACCTGACCACATACTCACCAGTCATTAGCTCACTACATAGCCAGCAGCACTACCTGCTGCTAATACTTTAATCTCCATGACCAGGCACAATTCAGGCACATTGCTGCAAGATCAGTTTGCTGAGATGCAAAAACTGGGTTCTACCCTGAGGTTCTTGGGCTTGTTTCTGACCAAAAAGAAAAGCAGCATTCAAAAGCTGCAAAAACGAGGAAATTAACAAGGCTTACATTTAAATGGTTTGCCATTTTGCATGAGTGTTTCTTACAGCTATTTTGTATCTCAGAAAAAAAAAATCATCACACATCAGCACATGTGCTTATTGCAACAGAGGGTTTTGTTGCAAAGGAGTTATGCCATTATGAATCATGACAATGCGTTGTATCTGTGGTTTTTATGCAGAAAGTTGAAGAGCTTCACAAGCACTGGTGGGAAGCAGTGTGCTCCCACAGCTCACTGTACACGTAGTGAACTTAGGCACAGAAAGCTGGAGTAATTATCAAAAGGTCACAGAGTGAGTCAGTAGTAGATGCCAGACAAGAAGCCACTTACATTCAGTCCCAAATCCTCTGGTGGAGCATCCATGTCTTACTGCAATGAAGTTTTAAGTGTAAATCAGTAACTGAGATGACTGAAAACTTTCCACATGCAGACAGTAGTGAAGTCACCCTCTAGAAAAGGAAGTTTTTAATGAATTTTTCAGTGGTCTTTATGTAAGAATACAGCATTCCAGGAGGAGGTGAGAGGAGAGGACACTTGCTCAGGAAGCCTGTAACCGGGCTGCAGTGACAAATCATTACTCCCAGAACACTGCTCAAGGAAATAAAATGCTCCCGTTTCCCAAATGCTGGGTTATAAAACCTTTCACACATACAATATTTAAAACCATGAATTACCTTTGAGAATGTATCCAAACATCTAACAGTATCAAGTCATACTAATGGTTATCTGTTTATAGGTCAGAAGGGCAGTAAATTATTGCAATGGAAAGTAGTAAAGCTTGCATTGTATCCAGTTGTGCTGTTTAACAGGTGATAGTGAAAAGTAGGTGATGCATGGAAACTTCAGGTTTTTATAGCTCCTGTCTCAATCTGTATTCACTTATATAAAGATGTCACATTTTTAAACATTTAAAAGTCAAATTGTCTGGAGAATAGATTCATATAAAATTTATTTTCAGAAACTAATATTTAGCCTACTGCTATCAGAGTTGATTGCTCTTATGTATAAGCTTTATTCAAGTTCCTACAGGTTTGAAAATACAAAGACTGACATTTTAGATCCCATACTCAAGTGTGTCATTAACGAGAAATTGAAATGGGAACATTTCCACTTTCTCAGAAATACTCAGTTTGTTAGGATGATAACTGCACTAACTGCTTTTGAGTATTTGTGAAGCTACTAAATATGACTCTATTTCAACACAGACAGGAAGGAGGAGTCACAACAAAGAAAGAAAAATCCTGAATTGGCACCTTATCGAGCACAATATGCCCCGAGAATTAAATAGTTTCAAAGCTCTGCCAAAATAGCTATTTGTAAGTGGCTAATGGCAAAAATGTTTTATTCTGTTTATGTCAAAGACATGTTTGTCAGGTGCTGGACAGCCAGACAAATCAAGGTCTAATTAGTTCAGTCAATTCCCTCCATTTTATCCTTTCAGTCTTCACTGAGTTATTAAAGCATCAGAAATAAAATGCTACTGAGACAGCAATAAGGGAAATAAGATGTCAGAACTCTATTAACAATGGCATTTTCAGGAAGCAATGTAAATAGAAAATCAAATTTATGCAAGAAATATATATCAGTAAGTAATACTCAATATAATCACCCTACATTTATCTTTAAAGCAGCTTTCATCTCTAACTGATTTTTAAAAATGCTTGAACACATTGGCATTATGACTTCTTTGGAATAGTGACCATTATTCAGATTCAGATGCCTACCTAGTATGAGGATACTGGTCCCCAACCCAAATACTACAGTTGTACAAATAACAGTATGCAAGTAATAATTTATTCCACCCTTGACATTTAGCCAGCTCAGAGAGAACGTGTGACAGTAAAGCAGTTGCAAGATAAAAAGAACCGGAAAATGCCACATTCAACTGAAATGACAGGAAATATTTAGGTAGACAGAATGTAATAAATTTGGCAGACTTATGGGAGTTTAATTGCCCCTTTGTGAAAAGAGATAAATACATGTGAAAACTGTGACTGTGAGGACCAGTTTCTAGGAGGAACAGCTTTCTGTTAGGGGTATCTAAATCTTCATTGCTTTAATATAAAGATCACAGAAAGGAAGGGTTTTTTGTCCTTTGCTTGTCTTTGTGGCAGCACATCCCAGCTGTGTACTAAGCTTCAGTGCAGGCACCAAGAGGACAGTGGTCTCTGGTCCCATAGAGACTGGCACATGTACCAGCAAGTTCCTGGCCTTGCACTGACCCACACTTGCTAGCAAAGATGGTGAGATCTTTCCTACTTCAGGCAACATCTGCCACCCGAGTATCTGAACCTCATTTGTTCCCAGAAGACAGTAGGATGGATGCAAGCTTTATCTCCCCCTGCTCATCTAACACAAAGGATGGACATCCCCACTCACTCAGGTGTTACAAAGTCACCCTGTTAGTCAAACCATGATACAGAAAGATGTTTTTCAACAACATGGAGGAAAAAAAATTGGTGATTTCACCAGCACTTTGACTGAATAAGGAGAATTATTTCCTGGAATTTTGTTTGCTTAAAAAATTACCACCTCACCATTTTAACGTGTTTCTGACATTTCAAAACATCTTCATAATATCCTTAAACTCTTCCTAGCTTATTCTAAATTTTTGCCTCTTATTTCAACCTATTAACCTCCTCCTGTAAGGAAAAAAATGTTAAAAAGTTATAATGAACTTCCCCATTTTTGAAATGTCTGTTTGGCAGCCTGGTCCCTGGAATAAGCTTGCACAGAGAAGTTGAGAGTCACGAGTTCAAAAAGGCTGAAGACATGTTAAAAGGAATTATTTGAATAGTTACTGATTTTTAACTCAAGGGGCTAGTTCAACATGTAAGCAGTTTTAATGATATATATGAGAATCAAGGAAAGGATTTTCCACAATCCACACCAAAGAAAAGTGTATTACTTATGACTTAGGATTGTGCATGGTGTTCAGTGTTGATCATTTTAGTGCGGATGCCATCTAATCATTCAAGAAAAAGGAGTATCTTGATTAAAAAATGAGGATTTCAGAAAAAAAAAAAAGGTGCCCAGAGTCTTCTAAACTGAATCAGCAGCTGGATCTGACTCACCTTCTGAAGATAACTTCTATTTTCACTCTTGCTTTCTACAAGACGGACCCAACTTAGACTCCTATCATACATATCAATAGGAAGAAGCAATCGGGGACCAACTTTCTAATATGCTGGTGTTCTTAGCCTGACTGATAAGGCTGTTAAAACAAAAACCCACAAGTTGTTTTGTTTTAAATAAAATCTGATCTTTTACTTCTGCAAACAGGCATGTTGATAGAGAAGCAGTACTTTGGATATATTGTTATAAGAGAATTAATGCTTAAAGAAACAAATTAAGAATGTGCAGGTGTGTGTCTAGCTAATTTCCCTACATTGAGTGTTTGTTACTTCTAACTCAGCACAGGGGCAGAAAGACTACTTTTTACAAGAATTAACTTGTGGAGAAGTCCTAGACAAACTGCGCTCTCCTTATACCATCTCATAACTAGACCAACAATTCATTTTTGCATTTATAAATGTTGAATTCACTGAGCTTACGTGCTGTAACAAATAGTGGGTATCACCTTCTACCTAAAGAGCAAGAAACTAAGCTTGAAAGAAATCAAAAAAACTTGATGACAAGACAGTAATACAACAGGATTTGATACCAGTTAATCTGCTTTTCCAGCCTTCACTACCTGGTGGACTACAGCAGCAGTCCCAGTAACACCCTTGTATGCAAACTTCTCATGATCATCACAAGAAATGAAAAATATTAATAAAAATTCTTATGTCCCTTTAATGACATCAGCATGGATAAAATGAAAAACAAACGCCTAAATATTTAAGGACCTTTTTGCTTGTGTGTCTGAACTCTGGTTTTCTCAAGTAAACTCAATTAAGATCTTCCTCCAGAAAACCCCTCACTGGGTCTTATTTTACCTGAAGCTTCAGAATCTACACAATGGACCCAAGATAACATTTCAAAAGGCTGACATCTGTTCATTAACTAGAATGTACGAGCTAAAACTAAACACCTTTAAAAAATAAACTGGCACTTATTTCTGTGTTGAGATTTATAAAATGTAGAAATTCATACAGTTCAAAGCAGAGACAGTATTCTATTCAAGGCCTGCTAACATGCACATAAATTCAAGTGTGAATATTGAGCTAGTTCTGGTGTTGCAGCAACAGTTCTTGTCTTCAGGGGTCCTATGTACTGGTTTGAAAAACATGATATTACTTAAAATTCAATCTGTCTATGTGTTCACATGATTGTTGCACATGCTTCCAGGTGTATAGAAGAGAAGGATTTTGCATTTTCAAGTTGCCACTTGAAATCTAGAAGAGATACCTAAGCTGCTCACAGGATGTTCTGTTTTTGCAGCCTCACACACTTATTTAATGAGACAAGTTCTCTATCAAAATTTTCATTCTCATTTTCTGCAACCATGAAATAAAACCAGTTCCTGACTCAAATAATGCTCTTGATATGACTTTAAGATTTCTCTGACGAGGTTCAAAAGGGACATTAGCCTAGAAGAGTGAGTCCCTGACCTAGCCATAAGAGGCTTCAATGTCTTCTTTGTCCCAAGTCCTCTCTCTGAAGGTTTAGAGCAGAGGCATTCATCAGAGCACTTTAAATGACTGTCTTCAACTAAGATACTCTTGTTCATGACCCAGTACCAATAAGTATGAGGAGATTTTGAAGTTACACACCAGAAAACAGAAGATACCCTGGAAATTTGTAACAAGAATACTGCTGCTTATGGAGAGAACACGTGGTGAAAGATGTAACATGGAAACCAATGCATCTATTACAAATTGACTAGAAATTACTTTATTTAAACACAAAGAACAGCCTCCAGACTTCCAAGACAGGCTAGAAGACATAATTTGCTTTTCCCTATTCTTAAATGGAAGTAAGCCACCCTCAGAAACCATGTATCTGTATGATCAACTTTGACAACAGGAGAGACAGGAGAAACTCATGTATCTTTCTGTATCACGTATCTACTATGAATCACCATCGGCACATGACAGTCCTGACTGTCTGCATAGTTTTTTTTACCCACGACCCAAGCTCTAGAATCATAAGAGTGAGTTTCCAAAACAAAGAGAGAGTTTCAAATATTTTCTGGCATCTGCCATGAATAGACAGAAGCTAAAAACTGGCATGATGTCATGACATGGTACTTAATGCATTTGCTGGAAAGAGAGAGGTTACCAGGCTGGTCAAAACCATAATCACATGAAATGTGATACACACGTAATGTGTACGCAGCCTTGCAACAGATGCACAGCCTGTGATGATGCCACCTCGTCACATATATATTCTGCTTATATAGGGAATTTAGCCCAGATGTCTGAAGAACTTTACAAATTTGTCCTGTGGTAGACAAAATCCCCAGACAACAGTCCTTATAAACTTCAAATGGCAAACTGTGCACTGGAAAAACTTTAAGTTTTAACTTTTTGCAGCTCAAAATGAAAAACTCAAGTTAAATCTTAGGGTATTCAGAGCTAACTCGAAGAGATATTTCTGCAGGCAATCATTCTGGTACAGACAGATAACGAATTTCCACCTTCTTAGCTTGAAGAAAACTACATCCCTGGCTCTTATGAAAAATCTTCTTGCCATACAAAGACCAACCTATAGTGTCCTGAACTGATAATCACCTGGCTTTCATTAAAAGACACTTCTAATTAAACAACCCGATTATCACACAAAAACGTGTGCAAGAGATGGTAAGCAATTTATCTCAATATAACAAGCATTAATATCACATTATCTGTAGTTTAAACTGATGAAAAAATGGTTTTTAGGTTATGAAGTTTTAGTCTGCGTCTCTATTTGTTTCAAGAGCCAGAAATAGCAATTCTAGCAATCTCCATTTTAAGAAAAGCAGGACCAGCTGCTGGACCTACTGCTGCTGCCCAAAAGCTTCTTTTTTTTTTACTGAGAAACAGGTTCTCACAAGGTGATCTCTTTCCTCAGTAGAGTTGGTGAAGAGAAATTACAGAACAGTCAGAGAAAATTCAGGTTGGAAAAGAACTCTGCTAATTATCTGGTCCAAACCTCACCAAAACACAGTCACCTTCAAAGTTTCATTAGGTTGCTTATTCAGTCAGATTTTGGACGTCTAGAGCACTGGTTTTCCACAAATCAGGAGCCTGAAGGATATAATCTTCATCACAGTACACAGGACCTGTCACACTTAGAGGGATCCAAGAACTCTGTTACCAGGAACCAAATGAACCAAGAAGATAAGAAGCACATGATTTTCAGGAGTCATAACTTTGAAAAAAATCAAAGCCAGAAGAATAAAAGGACATATGCATAAGTCAAATATAGACTATACAACCAGAAGTACCAGCATTTCTGTGGGCAGCTGGGACACCTGCACTCCTCATGGTAATGTCAGGTAAACAGGTAATTCCAGAAAGTGAAGGGTAGAACAGAGGTTTTCTTTCTCAAGACCTGTGGTGTAATACAAAATCTTTGACTGCAAGTGAAGTCTTACAAAGCTTTGCATTCACTGGAGAAGCCTTACTCTCACTTCAAAGGGAGAATGAGAGGATGCTAGAATTGTCAAATGGTCTCTCCAAGGAAACACTATGAGAATTCTACTGAAGAAATTGCAATATCTGATGTAAGCGTTTTCTCCAGGACAGACAGATTTCTTGCCACAGATTTCTTTAATTCCCATAAAGATCCAGAGTTATAATTTTACAATAGTAACAATATCATTTAGACATTGACAAGGAAAGAAAATATTTTGCTGGAAAGGAAGACACTGTCTCCTTTCCAGATTCATCCCCCAACAGAAAAATATACACCAGTGTCCTCCTAAGGAAGAGACTTCCACAGGAGGGACAGGTTTTAAAGCCAAGTGGATGAAACCAAAAGAGGCACCTTCAAAGTAAAGAAAATCAAAAGACCCTAAAGAGGCTAGAGACAAGGCTGATTAAAGACAATAGAACAAAGAGACAGTGAACTGGCACAGGTCTCAGCTAAGCAGTGAACTGCTCAGACCTCGCTTAAGCAGTGAGCTGAGAGTGAAGTGCTTATCATCACAAACACAGCATCCTTCTCAGCATGCAAGGAGACCAGGCTTTTATGCGAGCCAAATGGTTCTACTGGGGCACACATTTCCAGGAGACTGAGTGCAGGTGGAGTTCTATTGTGAATGCTTGCAATACACAGGTATTTCAATACTAATGTTCCCCTTTCATTGAAATGTTTATGTCCATCTGCCTTGCTGTTTTGTGTTAGCATTTTTCAGGAAAGACAGACAAATCAACTATGACTTAGTAACCCAGAGGTGAAAGGAAGAAATGTGTTTTCTTCAACCCATTACAAAGTAGTTTACTCCCAACCACCCTAAGTTTGAAATATCATCACTAATACCTGAAACACCACAAAGAAGCACCCAAAACCTGGCTTTCTCATTAGAACACAGAAAGAATGAGAACAAAAACATTATCTCTGTTTCACAAATAGAAAAGCCACAGAAAAGGATCAGAGGACTTGCTGAAAGTAACAGAGGTAAGGCAAAGCCATTCCCAATACTTACTCATGCTAAACCACTCTCTGTCTGACCTCATAATATTATTCCAATACCCTTGGCTCTACACCCAAATTAGTTCTTTATATATATATATACATATTGTCACGGTTCTCAAGTATCTTTCTTATGGTCTCCTGCATTGTTCCTATACAGCTGGGTAAACAGACAAAGTCAATTCTATCTTGCAGGTTTACCTTATAGCATTCAAAACTCTTTGCATTATGTGGATGATTTTTTTTTTATTCAGCCAAGCTAAGATTGTATTTAAAGGAGACCAGTGCTGAAAAAAGGAAGAATAGGAGGAAAGTTCAGGGACAATCAGAGAGAAACAACTCCTGAAGACTGGTTTGTTTCAATATCCTTTTCAAAAAAAAAAAAAAAAAAAAAAAGAAATCACCAATGTTTGAAACTTTAGTACGTAGTCACACTTACTAAGGCAAAAAATTAAAATTATATGGACATGAATTTTCGTCACTGACATAAAAAGAATGTGAGGTCTCCTGGTCCTTACAGGAACAGGCTTACTTCAGACTCCACTGTGAAGTGAAACCACAGCAGTATCAACAATTTTGAAGGTGGATAAGTGATTCAAGGGGAACAGTAACATAAAAAGTAAAAGAAAACACAAAAGTTAATCTTCTTAAGATTTTACAGTCTTCCTCAAGCAGACTGTATCTTTCAGTATGCTTGCACAGTGCTTAGTACACAACAGTACTTCATTCCTGATGAGGGCCTCTGGCACTGCTGCAATACAGACACCAAACAGGAGTCAGATGATGTAATGCACGAGGCAAGAAGAGAGCAGATATCCCATTGAAAATAAATTCTTCATGTTCCTTTCTGTCTACAATCCCACTTCATATCTGTGCCGTTTCTACACAGGTGGAAGTACTGAAGCTTAAAACACATACACAACAAGAATCTACGTAAATCACAGGAATTAGCAGATGCGTTGGTAATCTTCCATGAATAAGAAACAAAAGCTGCCAGATGTACTTGTAAATTCAAAGATTAACATTTATAGGCAATGCTGAGACTACAGGTATTAGATCTCTTCTAGGTGAAGTAGCCCAAGAGTCCCAGACCTGCAGAAAATCATCCTCCTGTCCAATTGTTGTGCCTCAAGTCCTGTCCTACACTGAAGAATAGCTACAAATTCATCAGCCATCAACTTGCCAAAGTAAACTGGATTCTTGCCACTGTTTAAGATGGCAGTGAAGCAGCAGCTACATAACTAGGTCAGACCTGATTACCAAGAGCAAGGGCAATTTTCTGTACATCTCTGTGTGAAGCTTCTTAAAATGGCAAAGACTGAACATCTGGGAGCTGCAGGAAGAAGATCCAAAAATATTTTTTTATATTAAAAGTTTAACTACATTTTAATATGGATGGTATTTTCTATTAACATCAGGGCAGAAGCCTATTGTTCAGTAGAGCTCTTCCTTTACACAAAAGCTATCTCTTTGAATCTGCCTGAGTCAACTTTAGTGACCACTTTAACATTCACTTTACAATTAATGCTTCTTTTTATGGGTTAGTAGAAGGTAAACCAATTTCAGTTCGGCTTCTAGGTATTGAATTTATTATAAAAAGTTATGTACTTAAAACTCCTATAATGAAACCAGAGGCATCATGAGATATTAACCTAGAGTTAATGCTGAGAAGGCCAGTTTGAATAATTCAATTCATGTCACCTTAAGTATCTTTTCAAATGGAATTAACTTTATCTCACAAAAAAAGGAAGCTCCATGTTCTAGTTACTTATTATTGACTCCACCAGAGTTCTGCCTTAAATCATCTCACCACCATCTTCCCAGCAATTTTATTTCACTGTTAGTAGAATGCTTCTTTAAATTTTGGGAACTGACTTTCGTTATAAAGAAGCAATGTTAGGTAAGAGAAAAGATTTCAGAATTATTGCTACTCTTAGGTGATGCTAAAAGAGACAAAAATAAAAGTTAATATCAAAGTAGCTGCATTAGTTCAATACGGTTACAAACCAGGGATGAATTTCACAGCCCTGTGAAATTCACATAACTACTACAGTCATTTGCTTTCCATACAACTCCACCTCATTTTGCAGCAATGCCACAGGTGTTTGGTACCTGCTGCAAGTCTCCTGACCAGTTAATTGTCTCACTTTAACTTGAAGCCAAGCATTTAAACACTCAAAGGAGATGCTTTCAAATGCCTGTCTGAGCCCAGGGGAAAGTGACAGCTCATGGTCAGCAGTTTTGTACAGTGAGAAAGAGGAAGCCAGACAGACAAACAGAAGTGATGTTAAGATATAGGTATATGTACCATTAGAAATTAATCAAAATAAACAAGGAGGAAAAAGAGGGGAAAATGAACATAAGATAAAGCAGCTCATAAGAGACAGAACAAAAAAGTGCTTTAGTACTGAGGATAATATTTCTGAAAGACACAGGAAAATCAGAACAACATCTTTCACTGAAGCATATATGTCCCAGTATCAGCTGCAATCACCTGAAGGAGGAAAAGTCAGTTACCTCTCCCAGACCTGGACTACCTCTCCTAGTTCAAAAACCTGAAAACTAAGTAGCTAGCTAGTATCTACTGGTTTAAAGCAGGACATATCCAGGATTTCCTAAACTCAGACAGTAATGAACAATAGAAAAAGATTCCTAGTGGGTCAGGTTTCAAGAGGAACTATGGAAGACTTCTTTCAGGCTTACATTTAAACAAAATGGTTTCTTTCAAAGTCCAGCTTAAAACAAAAGGAGGGAGAGCATAAGAACGTCTACAGGGCAGAGGGAGCTGGCATGGGCAACCCTCAGAGCATAAGGAAAGGTTTTTAGCTCTGTCCTTTTTCCAGTTCTTACCTCCCAAAGATTCTTCTTGCTGCATTCCCCTGTGGCATTGACCATTGAGGCAGACTCCAGCATGCAAGCCCTATGTCTGCCTGAACTGTTTCTTTAAGGCAACAGTGAAACAGGACCAAAATAAACCTACTAACATCCTAAGAGCTTGCAAGACACAAAAAGACAGCAACAAATAAGGTGTGTAAAAATAACACAGAAGCCCAACAAGAAGCAGTGCAGTGACTTTTCTTGGGTTTTGATAGTTATCACATGAAGGTGTGTTAGGGAAAGAATCGACACAATGAGGCAGTCTGCACAGTGTCCGAGCTGTGAGGAGAAATAAAGCATGAAGTGCTTGTTTGTAAAAAGGAACAATTTATAAAGCAAAATGCATCCAGGATATGAACAGTTCCATGTCTATCAGGGCTGCATAGAAAGAAAAAATTTAAGAAGTAAGCTAGAAACATTAGAAATATCTTGCAAGATGTTAAAAAATCTAGTCAAAGCATGCTTTGACAGGTTTTTACTTGTGCCTACAAAGCTTTGCACATGATAAGAAGACAAGAGTAATTTCAGACCTGCTAGACTGGACCTCTAGACTAGTTGACTATAAATTAAATGTCAAGGGAAAATTCAATATTATATCTGAATTTGCATTTCTGGATAGAAGTACCTGTAACTATAGAGAAAATAACTAACGGAATCAAAGATAAGCTTGGTAAGCACATGCAATCAGAAAACATGTTCAGAGAAGTCTCTGTGTATACACTGAGGGAGGATTAGGAAGATTAGGAAGAAGAAAACATGAATGTGGACTGCTGTACCATCAGGTGTTGATTTGACAATTAATGGGCTGAAGGTTTCCTGTCATCTCCTTCTACACTTGAACACTGTAGATGTGATTACACTGGATTAGCCTAGTACAAGATGTGTGTAATTAAATTTGAAAGGTGAAAAGGAAAATATTATTTGTCGAAAAACTTGAGAGAAGTATCAGCACCATCCCATTCACAGCTGCCATGGTGCTGCTGGACTCCATGAGCTCCTGTGGACTTTTCTGAGCAGATCCCCAGCATGTTTTAGGCAAGAATACAGGCATCATCCATTGTCAACACCATAACAGAACAGATGGCAGATAAAAATATAATACAATGGAAAGGAATTGTTTATAAAGGCTAAAACCCTTACCAAACAGCTCAATGCCCAACAATATATTTTACAAAAAACCCAACCTATCAGAAGGATAAAATAGCCCACTTCCTTCTGAGAGACAGGATCTGTCCATGCCATTTGTTCAGTAGGGTACCAACAAGAGGCCAGAATCAGATCACCTGCTGGATACTCTGCAATGATGACCGTACTCCTAGACCTCTTAGAAGCCTTCAAGACTCCTCCAGAAAAAGAAATTATCAAGGCATTGACCAATCTATTAAAAAGGCATAGCCTTAGGAACAATAAACTCTGGAGATCTGCAGATGGAAGCTACTGAAAGAAAATAGCAGGTAACAACATTATGTAGAGCACTTGCATAAGGAGTCTTCATTCCCAGGTTATAATCTGCTACCAGCAGGGATGCAAATAAAATACCTAGCTATCAGAAAAAAATTAAAGCAACCATGTTTTCAAGTCTTTGGGAAGAGAATCTTCACATCTGAGAAACATTTTACCACTTAATTTAACATGTTGTATCTCCAGTCAACATTTTCTGTTTTTAAACTTCATCTATAATTATAGGTCTTCTATAAACAGCTGAAATCAGATGGGCTGTCTTGCAGACTTGAGGAAGTACTTATTGACCAAATACATCATCTGCAATGTCCTTTTCAATTCTCAAAAAGCACAGTGAAAATTTGAAAGGCTGTATCTACAGTGACAGTGATTATTTTACTGTTTAAGAAACAGGCCAGTAAACAGAAAACAGAAGAGCATCTGCACCATCCCCTTAGCAGAGGCATGTGTGCCTGTGATTCCTTCTCCGTTATGGTATTGTCAATAAACTTCACCCATTTATCGACACAACATTTTGACACAACATTTAGGTTTGGTTTTTTTTTTTCTCCAATCCATGTATTAAGGGAAGAATTAATGAGAAACCAATCACAAAATGGTATTTGACACTGTATAAAGTAAGACAATACTCTTAAAGTCGCTGTTCCAGGATGGGAGAAAAGATGTTTCCAAGACATCATTAAAAAAGAACAGTGGAGAAAAGAGCTTACCTTCTGCTCCTTCTCCTTGGCAGCACCCAGTTCTGAAAGGGAGAGTGACAGTTTTTCCTGCTGCTCAGCTAGATACTTCTGATAAAGGCCCAGAAGTTCCTGGCATTCTCTGTACTGCTGCTGCAGAGGTGAACCATCAGAAGTTAAGGAAAAAATATTCTTTAGTGAATAGTTAGACTCAAATATATACCAACTTATCCTGTGTAAATCTGATTTAGATCCATAACAGCTCAATTTAAAAACAGATACTGTGTGTTTGAGTGCTGCCTAATGGTGATAAATCTGCCTAGAGATGAATGTTCAAGTACAACCTTCTTTCTATTCAGAGAGTGGAAAAAGAAGAATTGCACCAAATTCTTTTATCACTGAAAAAAGGACAGCAGCAGGAGGCAGGTGATGACATTGTTTCAGATGGAACAATTACAACCCTCTGATTTGTATTCAAAGCCAGGCACTACCAGTGTTTATTTATAAATAAATAAACAGCCAGCCAAGTAAGTAAATAGTCCATTTTTAAACACAGACATAGATTCACAAGTCCCCACATCCAAATCCAATCTCTTTGCTTGAGCACCAGTGGCTCCAAAAAGCACAGCCACAGATGCAGCGCTACAGGCCTTTCAGAGACCAGCAATGATTTTTGGACAGTAATCTCCAGAAGCAGCAACTGTGGTGTTTGCAAGGATATTAGCAAGCAGTAGTGTCCTGCCTTGCTTGCAGCATTGAAATTCCAACAGGAGATAAATCTGCTCTTCACCTGTCATTGTGTAATTCCCTCCCTTGCTCATGTAGCATGGTAAACCATTTATGCTCCCCTCTCTCCCCCCTCATTTTTAATTATGCATGCAGATGGGATAAGGGCTCGCTGTCCAAAGAGATTATTCCAAATAAATACTTTAATAACAAGTCACTGCAATTAAGGTAGGGAACAAAAACTTCTTCAATCTATAAAATGGTGCTGAGTTACAGATTTCCTTAACATTTTTATGATCTAATCATTGCTTCTGGGCAAATTCATGTTGCAATCATTTTTGCCAATCATGGCTGCATAAATAACTCACTGCTTTGTTATTCCCTGTTATGACCCTGAGGTTTAGGGGTTTTTTTTTCTCCTTCTTGTTCTTTTCAGGGGAGACCCGAGGGTGGGGTGAACTTGTCAGGGTTTTGTTTGTTTTTCTTTCCAGTAAATAAAAAGCTACATAGAGAATAAACAAAACATTTTAGGAAGCAATGGGGGTTTATTAAACCCCAATGTTTAAATCAATAAGGAGAGCTCCTAAAACACCTTTGCTCAGCACCTGGAGAGAGGGAGGGTACTAACAATGGTCTAAACAAGCTAATTGCTTTCCATAGCCAGTCTGCCTGAAGCCTGAACTGTTTTACATTTCAGGTCATTTTGTCAGAGAGAACCAAAAGGATGAAGTGATTTGTGGTGGTCTCAGGAGTCTCTGCAAGCTATGATGTATATAAAAGGAAATTTTTATTCTGGTTGTAACCATGGGCAGTAATGTTTATAGTAGGTGAACATATTAGTCTGGACGCAGGGCATGAATTTTACTCTAGAAAAAGCCAGTTCATTTATACCGCCTAAGAGTTAAATGTCAGTATTTGAAGACAAATTATTGGGAAATTCATTGAAACCCATGTTATGTGGCAGAATATAAAACCAGATAGTTCTATCTTTATCAATTTCTTACAGCCCTCTTAATTCACTTTGCTTGCAGCAACCCCTTCCCCACAGAACAGATTTTACCCTCTCTTCTCCCTCCAGATAGCATACTGCTGGCACAAGGAATGTGTACCCTGAGTGGCCCTGAGGCACACAGCTGATGGCCATGCACCCATCACTCTTGCCAGTGTTAATATCAGTCCTGCTGGAAAGCTAGGCAAGATTGCCCTCCCTCACAAACTTAGCACATGCATGGTACAAATATGCCACAACAGAGATGCCCAAATTGTGGTTTACAGCCTGCAGAGCCCTTGCTGCGCACATGATGCCACCACCTCTTGCTTGCAGCTGCCAGATTTATTGAAAATACAGCTTAAAATATGACACGCAAAATTAACATTAGGAAAGTGTGCATGCAAATCCCGATTGTTCAAGGGTCAGTTATGTGATCATGAGTGGGAAGGGCAATAGTGAACATGAGCCTGAATGGCAGCCATGGTATCCCTGAAAGTCTTCTAATATTCATTCCACAGAGTAACTGCTAAAACTCCCTGTGCTGGAAGATTAAAACCTTGTTCATTCACACAAACACCCTACAGTAAGCCATCATTGCAGCCACCATAGTCTAAGAGTCCAAAGTTCTGCTGCGCTTAGTAAGTAAACATGAAGCTTCAAATAGGGGAAAAAAAAATGTTCATTTGTTTAAGACTTATGCTGAATAGCTCTAAGTATGATAATTCTCTATAATGTGCTGGTCCATTTACAGAACAATGTGGTCTTATGGAAAAAAGCTTTAATATTAGATCTTAGTCTTCCATTCTATTGAATTTTTTGCTAAAAGCAGAAAGATGATCTCTTTTTTTTTTTCCCCCTACGACTTAGCCAGGCAATATACAACATTGCCAGAAAAACACTTAAGTGGTTCAGAAATAACAAGGGCATACATGTACTATGGCATTCTAGACAAATACGTATGTGATGATAAGTATTTCTAGAATCTTTTTTTAAAAAAAAAGTTACATAGGTGAAAAAAGTCTACAGGACAACAAGTCCTACAGATGGGCATTCCACAGAAAAAGTACTGTGCCTAAATATTCACATCAGATATTTCTTCATGTGTTCAGGAGCACAGATACTGGATTTACAAGATGTTAGTTACCTGAGAGAAGTGGTACTTCGCCTTTCACTGAACAGCAGTTTTATGTCCAAGAAACTGGAATTTAAGTATGTCTGAGTAATACATTTTATGCATTTGGTTAGTAAAGTATTAAGGTTGTACATGGAGGGGGGGGGAAAAAATCAGAAATGAAAAGTTTAAGATTTCAACAGCCACATTTACATGTCATACTGCAAGTAGTATATATTTTATAGACTAAGTTACTCAATTTCATCACTTAATATAAGTCACAGAATTAAGAGTTCATTTATGGCTCTTAAGAGATAATAACCTCAGTGGAGACTGAGTTGGCTTTGAGAAAGGGGGACTGCTAACATGCAGCAGTGTCACACTTACAGAGGCCAGAAACAGATCTCCAGGCAGAGGGATGTTAGGCAGAGAACAAAGAGCTTTTTCTTAGGGAGAGGCACAGCCAACATAATGCTCAATTGCTGCCAAAGACACACTCCCACCCACCCCACAGAGTCTCACTCTCTCCATCTGCACCAGCTCTGCAGCTCTTCCAAAGCACTCTCACTCCAAGAGCTCAGCTAGCTGAAAAAGCAATGCTGAGGGTCAGTTAAGTGCAGGAGTTGCCATGAAGGAAGAGGGAAAATGCTCCTGGGAGAGGGGGCCTCCCTTTACAGCAGCAGAGATATGTCTGGTGGGGTCCATCCACCTAAAATTCTCAACCCTGCTGTCACTCCAGCTCCACTCTCCAGCCTCAGGCTTTTAAGTTTGCTGTATGACTACACCAACTCTTACCATCTTACTCATTGCTAAAATACTTTCAGTGCTCACACTCTGAAGTAGGACAGACAACTACAGCTGCTTTCTTCCCCAGAAACTGCAAGGAGAAAAAAGGTGGGAGAAAAAGAGCCAATCTCAGCATTCCCACTGACCTCCTGTACTGGTCCCAGTACACTGTTTCAGCTGACTCCTTGGCTGTAAGTGAAGCCCAGATTAAGATCTGAAGTGTTTTGGTTTGGAGCATCCAGTGATTTCCAAGAAGGCTTTGAAGTTCTACACATCAGCCCACACACACTTCTGTGGGCTGTGTTCACCCTGCAGTAGTTCAAACACCCACTGATCTCTTCATTGGGAGTCAAGGTTTTCAAAATGTTGCCAATGCAATGCCACCCTGCAAGAGCTGAAGTTTGGCTAAAGTTCAACCTTTCCAGAACCACTTTTTATAAGAGGAAAACAAACAAACAAACAAACAGACAAGACACAACAAAGCTAAAAAAAAGTAGAGGACATTTTGTCTAGAGAGAAGGACTTTTACCCTGTAACATGCAAGGACAACTGTTTGGGTTTTATCTCCCTTTATTTTAAAGAAACAAAAAAATTAAAGCAGCCTCCAATCACAGAAATTTGAGGTTGGAAAAAGCTTACTAGCAACTCTCATGAAGGATGGAGGACACAATTAAGATTTTTTTGTCAATTAATTAACAAAAGCCTTGTATTTTCAGAGTGGTTTTGACAACTTCTCACCTAGTGACACTTCCTCAATAGTTTCTCACAAGCATTTCTGGGACAATAATGGGCTCTGGTGTTCTGTTTTACACATGGAGAAACTGTGACACAAGGAGTCCTTGGGCATGCCTGCAGCCCAGCAGTCATTCCACAAACCAGCACTAAGACTCAAGCCTTGTAGCTGTAGGGTAATTTAGCACAGCTCAGGCACAGCTTCCTCTTTCACCTGATTAGCTTGGAGTGAAAGTTTGCTTGCATTCACCCACCAGTATCTATACCCAGTGGGAGATTCTCTAGAGACTCAGAGATATTAGAGATATGCAAAAATGACTGAAGGAAGGGAAAAGTCAAATAGGCACAAGTTACATTTGAATTTATATAAGACAGAAATAACTTATACTTTGCAGATGAGATACTAGAAACCTGGGATGTGATATGATGGGACATGATGAAGAAAGCTTTTTGAAATCTGCAATCATGATTTAGTAGTCACAAAATGCTTTTTTTATTTTTTATTTTTTTTAATCACTGCTTGAGGATATTCATCTACAAGGCTGACTAGTTATCATTTTGTTGGCAGTTTCACCAAGAACCACATTCTCTCCATTGCCTCCAGAAGTCCCTTCAAGACAAAGGCTGTGAAAAAAGTAGATTGAGGAGATGGTGAGGAAGTGCCACTGTTTTTTAATTGCTGATACTAAGCCGGGCACTAAAAGAAAGAGAGATGTTGGGTCTCCAAAGAATCTATTCAGAGGAGGTGCAAGCAGACCTAAGCTCATCTGCCTAACCCTGGCTAGGTGCACATAAGACAGATCTTTTTAAGCAGCTGTGCACAGCCACACTGCACTGCATCAAGCACTCCATACTTCACCTGATTTACCTTGCCTTGATAATTCTGTGGAGTTTCCTTAGTTTGGCTGCAACACCATTGCTACACCATTTCCAGAATGCATCTGGACTGTGCCTGGCAACTTGAATAATGCCAAAGAGAGCTCACATCTGTTTAATAGACACATCTCTGCATCTATGGCTTTGGCACCTTGTAGTACTATGGCATCCCACTGCACTGTTTCTCACTGGCCTAAAAATGACTTAAAATGCTGCTGCAACAGTAAGAAAAGAATTTCACCAAACTCAAACAAGGGCTAAGACCCAACATAGGTGTGTCTCTAAATGCTAACAAGGCTCAAGCTACAAAAGCTCATAATACAAGGGAAAAAAATTTGCACAGCCCACAACAGCCTCGTGGCAAACTCCACTACAAGTGTGCTCAGTTTGAAGTGGGCCCACGTTTCTCCATGCATCACCTAAGTGTGTATTTTTCAGTACTTTCTCATAAAAGGCAATGAGCTTTATTTTTTTCCTTCATATTTTGCATATCAATAGGAAAAAGATACCTTGCCTCTTGGGAAAGAAGCAATATGTACGTCATTCTGATTTCCACCTGCAGGCTCTCTTCTTCCTAACCAAAGAAAGGATTAAAATAATGCAGCTTCACCTACTTACATATGAAAAGTCATATGAATAAAAATAAACTTGTGGTATTAATGAATTAACATCTAAAAGGAACACTTTAAAATATAAACTAAGATATTCTAAGCTCCTTCCTTTAGCACTAAACAATTACATACTTCCTTGGAAGCTAATCCACATTTAATTTTAAAACACAACTTGGGCTTAATATACAGTCCTGTGCTTTGACAGTCTCATCTCAAAAGAGCAACAACAGGGATGCATTTCAGAAATCACACTGGCCAGGCACAGATCAAAGTCAACCGTAACACATCTCTTCTGCCTTTAAAATTAAGACAAATAAAATAATTTTTATGTGAACCTATGTGAATCATTGTTCTGTGTAAGGGTAAAGACTAGTAACTTCTATGAAGGTTTATTATCTAAACTCTGAAGATGCTGCAAAGACTGAAGGTAATAAAATGTTTTATGAACAACTTCAGTTCACTCCTTCTTATATACCTGAGTTTATGTGGACTCCTTGATGCTAAGAACCTGTAGGGAACTTTCTGCACTTCCAGTTTTCAATGTATTAAAGAAATCATCTGGTGTGGGTCTGAACCTTAAGAGTTTTCAATTCAAAACATAGTTTCTCTCTCATCCAAAATCCTCAGGAAGCACTCTTCAGAAAACACTATAAAGAAGCAAGTCACATACAATAAGATAGAGTGATCTCCAATCTGAAGCCCAACAGTTACATTTTAATTTATACTTCAATATTTTAATATTGTTATCCAGTCAGTAAATTAACTACAGATGCAAGAATAAAAAGGGAGGATGAATAGGGAAAAAGGTCACAAGGTCCACAAATGTTAAGAACTTCACTTCGGTTTGAAGCATCAGCATTATATTGTTGAATGCCACAGCTCTCATATAAAGGAATTGCTTAATACATTCCCATTCTGTTTGAAAGGAAATTAAATTTACATTCTTTGGGAATATGGTATTGTAATTAGTTCATGACTTGATTACACTTTGAAGAGAGCCAAGACAGCATAGGGTGCATACAAATTAGTTAAGTTATGGTTACCTACCTAAAGAAAAGCAAGACAGTTAAGAGAAAAGCTAGGGACAAAGCCAGGGCAGACCTGTGGAGCTTTCAGGCAGCATATGAAACATCAAATTCAAATCTAGTCTCTACCAATGTGGAACAGCAATAAAAAAATACAGCTTTTTAAAGAGCTGAATGAGTTATTTTAAAAAAATACTCTTTCCATCTCCACCCATACCACCTGTAGGGAAACTGTTAAAATTGATCCTAAAAAAAAGCAATAAAAGATACAAGATTTCCTACACTGGCTAAATTCTACAGCATGATTTATTCCTACTACTTGTAATTTTTTTAAATTTCTTTTATAGACACAGTGAGTTTTGTCATCTACTAAGATGCTCTGTTCCACACAGATGATGAAGTTCCCAAGTTTGCTTTAAATAAACTGAAAAATATTAAGATGCACAATATGAAAATATTATATCTAAAACTGGTCAAACAAAAAGCCAGTAAAGAGAGCAAGGAAAGCTTTCTTAATCCTCAACACAGCACACAAACTCAGAGAAGTCTCTACCATACTTTGAAAATGCAAAAACAGTTTAGGGTACATGATCCTAGGTATTGAAAATCCTTTCCACAGGATATGCCAATCAAACTGGACAGCTTATCTGCCATGTCCTCTGGTTCAAAGGTGGGTAAGGACAAAAATATCACACGCCATCATATGCCAGCAGATGTGCCTGGATCGATAAATGCAAATACCATTTCAGAGCTTGTACTTTCCATTCCAAGTGGAAATCACATCTCCGGCCGTATCTTCATTAATACAAACAAAGGGATACTTACAAGCAAAGAAAAAAGACTATAAAGTTTTTCTGTAAGCTGGTTGTGCTAACAACCTTTTTTCTAGTGAAAAAGAAGGAGGAACACAATACCCAAGAGATAGGTTATGCCACTAGCAGACTGGTGTAAACATGCATTTTCATAGTACTGAACATAAGGACTTTGATGACAGAGAAAGTAAGAACCTGGATACTCAAAATACAGGACCCACAGATCATCATAACAAGCTCTTGGTTCTGGCATGGGCCATATTTTATTTTATTTTTTTTAATTTTGGCTTAAGAACTGGCAGGAGATTGTACTTCAGTGGCAGGAGTTTGTTCAGAACATACTCACTCTGCCAATGTCTACAGTGACTTTCAGGATTTAAAGATTTCCTTTGGCATTTGCTTAGACAGCACAGCTACCCAGCTTCTCCTACTGGAAACTCTTAAGGAACTTGCTACTTACTTTTTTGTCTATCAGCCAGTGAATGTATGAACTTCTTTTACGGAAAAATGGAGACTGGAGATTCAGCCATATACAATTTCTGTGCAAAAACAGCCTCAGCATCAGAGAACAACACCACACATTTCATCATGTACCACAAAAAATAATCTCAACCTGTGCTATGTGAGAGAACATGAAGCCAAAAGAAGGTATTGCACCTATCACCATCCACACAAAAAGCGAGCTATTTTTTCCTTTTACATATTTAGAGTGCAAAATTAAACAAATAAAAGGAACACTGCATAATTCAGCTTTCATTTTCTATCAAATTGCTCATAATTGTAACCATAAAATGATAATATTCTACCATATGTGCATCTGCAAAGCCGACAAAAGCACTGGTCAGCCCCTGAGACAAGAAACATGGACCTGCCGCTCCACCTAGTGACCTGGCTGGATATTGCCGCTCCCCTCACACAACTGAACAGAGCCTTCTGTCAAATCCTGAGGTTAATTTTGTTACAGAGAGGGGTCCTGCAAATCCCTTTGAAACACGAAAATCCGCCGTCCACCCCTCCTGGCACTGTTCCTCCTCAAAAGATACCACCCCTCCACCCCCCAGTCCATGCCAGCAGTCACAGCTCCACACGACAGAGCTGCCACTGGAAATGTTTGCTGGTTTAGTTGCAGGCCTCTCTGAGAATTAAAAAAATCTTTCACAGTAGCCACGGTTACAGTTTTCACAAAGCCATTTGTCATATCAGTGCTACTCGATATTAAAACATTCATGTTCTTTACTCTAATTTGAAAACGGAGCTCCTGGCAGAAGCCAGAGGAGAGATAAGGGGCTTTTAGCTTATATGGGAATTGAGGTACCTGAGAAGGATGCTCAGCCTGTTATGTTTAGACACAGTGAAAGAAGTTATTTAACAGGATAAATGTGAGCTCAGAGTCAGATGAGTGGAGAAAAGGGGATGAAGAGGCAAAAGAGAAATGGAATGTAAAACCTCAACTTACTGAGAACAGAGCTACAGCACCTCCATCTCAATTAAAGAACATGCATAGTAAATCAAAAAGGTGTCTGCTTTGCAGGGAATAAGAATGTAACATCAGAAAACATCAACTCATCGTATAACAAAGCTAATCAAGTTTGGTCTCAGTTACTATCAGAATGGGGATCACCTGAGAATACACAGTGGTGTCTGTCTTGTTGCTTCCTTGCAGGAAACAATCAATCATCACTTTTAATTTTATATACTTGATGTCTCCCATTGAACCTTTTTGTTACAGCCCTCAAATGGGAATAATACTGTCAGAGAAAAGCGGACTCTCCTTCAGCCAAACTCACACCACTCTCAGAGATTGCTCATTCAGGTCTGTACAGGAAAGGAAACCTTGTGGCTGTGGGGAATTCTTTTGTTTGCTGCTTCCTCATGTGCTTCACCTCTCTGTAACAGTCTGCATCAGCCTTAGGCATTTAAACTTTCTTTTTCCACCCCTTTAAATTAGAATGTACTCAGACTAAAGCCTGAAGACTTCAATCTGAGTATCTGCAAATGGTGCAGGTGGTGAGATGAAAAATCTGTAAATGTTACTGGACTGAAATAGAAAAAAATGAACACCAGCGAGCCAAGAAATCTTGCCCTTCTTATGGAACTGTCTTCAGTTCCATAGAGCTAGAACAGCACAGAATGTAAAAATCACACGTCATTCTAGATATTTTTTTTCTTTTAAAACTATTGCTATTTTGACAGTCTTTCTAACCTTGTTAGAACACAATCTGTTTGCATGCTGTTGATGAGAGAAATGCAATGCTCCTTTTCCTAAAAGGCAGTCGAGGTCACATCAAACTCCATTCAAATGCACAAATACCAATTATGAAGAAGGTGTCCCCAAAGCCAAAAAAGGAAAATGTTCCATGTCAGAGTGCTCCAAAGATTTCTCTTTTTCATCACATGCTGTACATATCTTTAATTAGATAAGTATTTTAGAACGGCATCAAAGGCCTCAGAAAGTTGGTCGTTTATTGTAAAAGCTGCCCTTAAACATGCCAAACCAAAAGGCACTGGTTTCACTGAACTAAGTGAAGAGAAGATTTAATAACAGCCTCATTATAAGGTTCATTGTTGTAGGACTATTTAATATACAAGATTAACACATCTTATCTCCTACTTTCACTGAAACCTATTATACCCCTCATTAATACATCCACATTTCTAGATCATTTACAGCACTAAGGTCTCAAATATTATTGTCTGAAACGGGGTGTGTTCTGCTGCTCTTCCAGGTTTTTTTGCAGTAACACTACAATAAGCCCCACAGCTCAAAATGGAAGACACAGCTAAGTAAACTAAACAGAGCTGTTTAAAAATTGAAGTAATTAAAAGTAATTTGTTTTGCAGGCACTCTGGATTTCATTTCTTGACTTCAGTTCCCTCACAAACAGACAAAAAGGCAGCACATACACATATTTTAAAACAGGAAACTTCTACCTAACCAACAAAATTAATAATGATTTTCTTTTCTCCTAACAATTTTAGATTTAGCAGCAGGCAAAGTGAACCCCAGCTTCTTAATTAACAGGCATTTAAAAACTCTAAAGAACTGGATCCCTGGAGAAGAAAAGGAGGCTGTATGGTACAAACAGTACACCATTTTCCTGAATTATATACCTTTATGTCCATAGCTATACGAGGACAGGCCAGTATAATGCACCTTCATATTAAATGAGAGTATCAGATAAGGAAAAATACATATTTTTACATTCTCAGTAAACCAAAGGGACCAGGGTGGCCTTTATTCTTGCATAAACAGGAGAACTGTTATGTGCCAGACAAATACAGGAATCACCAAGACAGAAAAATTCTAATGGAAGCATTTCAGGATAGTGAATATGCATTTGTTCAGCAACTGAACAAACAGATTCAGGTGTTTACAACCACCAGCTTCCAGACAAAGAAATGGAGAAGATTTTTCACAGAGTTTCCCTAAGCTGTGGCACTGCTCTTCACAGGAGGCTGCAAACACTTAAAATTTATATGGACTGAGACAATCAAATTCATAACATAAAACTACAACCAGTGCTACCAAAGACAAAGAAACATTCTGATTGTAGGTTCCTGGACACTGGGATATTTTTGCTGGGCAAGTATTAATATTCACTTATCCTGTCCCTATGCTTTACCACATGCTTGATGCCACTGCCAGCTTTAAAATACCAAACTTGGTCTTCTGACATCTACAGATATTTTGTGTTGTCCTCACAGTATGATTAATAGGTTAAATACATGAAAACTAAGTCTAGTGAAGATATGTCTTACCCAATTATCCAAAGAGTTGCGACAACTCATAAATTGTTAGAGCTTGTTAACAAAATTCCTTTTCCCTCACACTTGACTTTCTTAAGGCACCCTATCCAAATCAAATAGTTACTATTTATTGAAGAGGAAGAAAATGAGTGACCTGGAATGATTCTACAGGGAAGTATTGAAAGTAAAGAGTAAAGACTTAACTTCAGGAGCCAAACCTACATCTCCTAGGATTTTTCTACTGAGATAAAGATGCTTTTTCTGGCTGATTAGTTTTTGTATTACAAAAAGGGTTTTGACCAGACAGGCCTGTTCCCAGAGTGACACTAACCCATTGACATGTTTTTTGTTTTTTTTTTTTTTTGGAAGTTTACATGCCCTAGGTAAAAACAAGTTTCATGAGGCTCTGAAGGCAAAATTTCCTGCACAAAAAAATATTCACCTCTTCCCTATATCCTCACATTTATTACCACAGAAGAGTAGCTGGCATTCTGCAGGACTTTTCTTCTTCCATAGAGTGTACCAAGATATCCAGCTGGATGTGAATAAACTAAAGAAGTATAATGTATCAGCAGGGAAGAGACAGAACCTCTTCTCCCGGTCTATGACTTTTTTGTAGCTCTCTCTCCACTCCTTTTCAAGAAACACTGGTAAGTGTATCTGGAGGGTATCAGTGCTGGAGGGCCATTACTCCAGAAGACAGGGATTCTAAAATCTAAAATCAGAAGTGCTCCTCAGATGAAGAAATAGCTGAAAAGAGTTTGCATAAAGTTTTGCATACTGACTGCATGAAAAGAGATGCTCTCAGGTACCCTCATCTTACAGGATTAATATTTGAGTAAGCAACTAGTTCTTAGGTAAATTCTTTGCTTACTGCAATACAGTCAAGAGCTGGAGCCAGATGTCTCCATACATACAGCCACTCTATGAAAACAACCAGAAAAATCTGTGATCCAGTGTTTCTGCAGACAACGCAGGGCTCACCACAGATGCTAAGAACTTAGTCAAGTCAGAGGCTGAAAAGATCTTGTAAAACACATCCATATGTTTATAATAGATTTCTGAGACATCAAACCAGAGTCATTACAAGGAAATGGGGAAAAATATTCAACATTAATAGATTTTATACAGCAGCAGCCTATAAGAACCAGAGAAATTAAGGGTACTTCCCAGAGCAACAGGTCAAAGTAACCTGTACATCAAGCTATATGGGAACAGCTGTTTTTTGCCAACAAGTAGGGAAGGCAAATTAGTGTATGTGAACACCTTGACTTGATGTACACCAAGATGATTTTTGACCAGGGCATAGACTAGAATTGACTGGCTTCCAAAAAGAGGACCATAAGCAGAAAATAAAAGCCAATCCATAAATCCAGAGAGATACTTTTCTTACAGAAGTTTAAAACACAAGACGGGAAACTGTTCAGTAAACAGTTCAGTGAAGCAGAATATAAGATCCTACAGGTCTTAAGTGGTACTTCTGCCAAGTCTAAGGCACAAAAGTATGAACAATCAGAGAGGTGTTCTCATTGACAAACATTATGAAGGCCATGGAGGAATGACAGCCCCCAAAGAATAAACTTTTGAAGTACAGGATTAATTTACAAGCTAAGACTGCAGCAGAGCTGCTCAGTATTCCTTCTTAATTTCAACAGTTCAGGGAAACACCTATGCCTTTCTATCTCAAATGGAAACTTACACCTCTGCTAATATATGGGAAGTTTATATCACTGCAATATCCGAACAGCTTACAGGAATCAACAGACTTGCTGTCATCATCCTTGTATGCTAACTCTACAAGGAAGGTCACATTTCATAAAAGGGAAGGCAAGCTACAAAGAAGGTACGTGATTTACATAACTCCACAGAAGTCTGTGCAGCACAAGTAAGAGAATTCACATGTCTCAGATCTCAGAGAGCTTCCACAACAGTTTGCAATGCTATTATTTCAGGACCTTTTCCTGAACTGTTGTGTCCTTTACTGGCAGTGTAGCTTTGTGGTCAGTCTCCCTAACACAAAGATCTCTAGCTAAACCAGAAAAAAAAAAACCTCACCCCACAACTTCCCTCTTTTTGTTTGACAGTTTTTGCCAGTAAGACATTTCATATATTCTTGCCTTCCCCTTCCAAGGATTAAGGTGAGAGAGAACTGAAGCAAGATAGGGGCAAAAATTAAAGCAGTAACTGTACCATAACACATCTGCCTCTGAAGTGAGAAGGAACAGACAGCACCAAAACATCTTCAGATTTGACAGGCTGCTCTGCTACCAATCTGCACTAGCAGGTGAGACATGTCACTCCATGACAAGTATCAGGAATAAGGGAGCTTAATCCAACTGCAAGTGTTTTAAATGATTTCTCTCTATCATGCAACAGGAGACGACAAGCAGTTTTAAAAATGTGGAGATTTTTCTCCCCTGACCTGCAAAGCTCTAAAATTAGCACTTTCTGTGTGCTTGTTCTTTTAATGTCTGCATTTATTAAGGAGCAATACAACCATGCATCTGAAATGCCAGAGACATACAAATCCATAAATAATGCCACATTCCTATTCATATGTAATCTAAATACTTATGTAGTAATTTACTAGCAAAAGATGCAAACTATTCTTTAAATGTTACATTGTATTAGAGGTTAACCACATGACATGCTTCATTATAATGCTGTGAATTATGTTTAAAACAAGTTTCTATTTTCAGTGGAAGTTCTAGTCTTGAATGGATGGACAGATGCAAGGAAATCTAGTCACCTCTCACTGATGAATGCTGAAGTTCAGACTTCCTCAGTATTTTTTCAATCTACATAGCCATAGGCCATGAAACTCAGCAGAATAATGATTGAGAAAGGAAGGGCCACCTTCTTCCCAACTAGAAGAGGTAGAAGTAGGTCTATTGCTGAGACTTAGTTCTTACAGCAGACTGATGATAAGTTTCACTTGGAAAAGTAGTCTCTCCAGAAATCAGCACGAAATCAAAGTGGCTGTGTGCACAGCCAAGCAAAGTGTTAAATGTAACAGCTGAACTGCCCCCAGTATAAATGCATGCCCTCAGATTTCATTAAGTGCTAGCTGTAGCTCATCTGTCCAGTGCCTTCTGCAGTCCTACAGAATCCAGCTTCTCTTTGACTTCATATCCTGCTACAGCCATCATCACATATTTATGGTCTTAACTGTTCCTTCTGCTTCCTCTTCAAGCTCTTACCTTCATGCCTTCTGTTCCTAAAACCTTTAGCATTAGACAGTTTCCAACTTAGCTTCTATTTTATCTTCTATTTTCTCTTTTACACAGGCTTTCTTAGAAACATTACTTTGCTGTCTTCATTTCCAATTCTCTTGATCTCTACATGATCTTCCACACTGAATACTTTCTTCATTTTATCACTTTCCCTGGCTGCAGGACCTTTGAAGCTCACTACTACACCAGCCATATAGAAACTGATACAAAGATTTTTTGTGTGTTTTGCTTTTCCCCCTAACAGAGTTGCTTCCATTTATGCTACACAGAACAAGATCCACTCTTGTGTGACTGTTTTGAGTCCATCAATATGCCAGAGTTTCCAAGGTTGTAAAATGGTGGAAGTAAAACACCACACTTTTGTTTAAGTGGTGTTCTAGAAGGCAAATATTTTCCAGTTTGGAGGACAAGAGCAAACAGAGCACTATTGCCAATATTAACACTTCCTGCCCTAAAAGCCTTGTGAGAAGAGAAATCCCCCAGCTCTAAGCACCAGGTATTCACCAATAACCATTATGACTCTTTTTAAATGTACTCCAACATTGCAATAAGAATATTGCAATAGTAATGGTTAGAAAACACTGCCCAACTTCACATTTTCTTTGTGACTGTTGAAGCATAATACCTCTAACTCATTAGCTGGCAAGGCTCATTTTTTCTAGATACAGCTAATCAGACAGAAGAACATGAGGAGATCTACTAATGTTCCCTGCTTCAGCAAGACATGCAGTGCAGCCTTATTGATGGAATCTGCATTTTTGGTTCTCATTTGTTCTGCCTGAATGAGCCTACCAATCTGAGGTAACATTTTCAGACATATATTTTGAATGCCATTAGTCTCTAGGACTATGCTTTTTCTGCACCTCACCATATCTAGATCAAAGAAACCTTGGGAAAAAAATCTAAGTTGGAAGCATAAATGTTTATTCTTAAGATGCAGTAAAATCCTTCATTTCAATGACACACAGAAGTACTCGATGTATTATGGCAGATCAGTGCAGAATGGAGGGACAGAATACTACTGAAAATAGACCTTATTTGTATGCACAACATATAAATATGTTAAAACATGTAGTTAAATATGTTGTTGGAGTTAAGTAGCTTTCATAGAAGAGAATCATTGCAATTATCAGTGGTAATAGCAAATCCTCTCTGATATAAATGTTTACTTCCCGTTCCAAGAACCAAAGCAGAAAACAGCCCTGTTAAAAATATTTGCCTAGCGCAAGCCTCAGTGTTCCTATTTGTTACCCTTAAGAATATAACCTGTAACAAAAATAGGTAGCTATTTTTCTTCTCCCAGGGTAGCTCAATGTATTTAAAACACTTAGTCAACAACCAATTGCCTAGTCCCATATTTTGTTACCAGCCTTCTCTGTCCTATCTCTTCAGTTTAAAACTGGAACACAGAATTAGCCATCTCTAGGAAACAACATTAGCTTTTCATCACAAAAAGCTCCATTTAAACCCATTTGAGAGAAGCTGAGCCACTACTTTATTGTATTTTTTTCCTCTTTGCCTCTTGAAAGCTAAGCTGATCCTAAATATCATTAACCACTATGAACACTAATATGCAAAGCCTGTGTACAGACCTACCTATACCAAGTGCATCTCTCAGTGTTGTTACATGAGGGAAAAAAGAAAAGGGGGGAGCCCAACGACATACAGACAGCTTTTTTTCCCCAATGCAAGACATTTGCTCCCTGCCAATTTCTTTTGCAAAATGGTAGAGGTAGAACTGTCTATTCAATTTCTTAGATTTCACTATGCACCTCCTATTTCTTAGAACATGGCAAATACTTTGTCTACACAATATCCCTAGTACTTACAATGCAAAACATTTTATGACACTTCTAGCTCTGGGAGAAGAGAAAATGAAGCATGAAATAAGAAATATACTAGCAGAACAATATTCATTGACACTGGTAAGTCTGTATACTGCTGTGCTGGGAAAGTATTAGTATTGGGGGTTTTAGGCTTTTTTCATATAAGTTTGCCCAGTTTTTCTGATGTCAATGGTATGTCAGTCCTTGCAACTTTTCCAGTGTAACATGTAACCCAGAAGCCAAATTCATCAAATAATGCCAAGTCCAAAAGATTTGTATGTTCTTATTCAAATGAGAAATATTTTCTGGCTATCAGAAGTATGAAATTCTCCTCACAGTTCTTCATATACCCTCCACCCTTGCAAAAAGATGATCACATTTTTGGAAGAGCCTGAGCTCAAACACAGAACCAGAAGTAATAATTTTTTTGCTAGCAAGAGTCAAGAACTAGCAGCAATATTTCCTTTCCCAGCAAGTGTCAATATAACAGATTAACAATAAAGACAAATGCATTACGAAATCCAAAAAAGAAATCCTGACTGGCCAAAGAACAACCTCAGTTGAAAAAGTTTTTACAAACCATTCTTTGTTTCTGATAGCTTGTATTGAAATTGAAAGAGAATGTCACAAAAAATCATAAAGTCTAGCTTATACAGGCAGTATACAATTTAACCTGCACTAATTTTGGTCAGTCTTACACTGTTAATGAATATGCTCTTTCACTGATTTGATTTTTTTATATATTTTGCATGTGTATATATGTATGTTTTCATATACATTTTTATATATGTTTTATATATTTATATATGTTTTATATATTTATATATGTTTTATATATTTATATATGCTTTATATATTTGGGGGTTTATGGTTTTATATGTCTCCTGTAGAAACACACACAGGCAACGAACGAACTCTAAAAATGGTCACTTCGAAACAGGCAGGAGTTGGGCAAACTACAGGTAAAAGAAATGCATTGCAGAAACAGAATAAATGCTTTTCAGGGCAGACTTCTAAACCTCAGCCCCAAACAGGATGTGATCCAAATCAGCTGTTTACAGCACATCCCGATGTGCTGTTTGGCAGGGAAATTAAGAACACTCCACATTACCACACCACAAAAAAAAAAAAAAATGAATGGAGGTTGGCACTTCTGCAGCTGGTATATAAAGCAGAGGCACAATTAGTTACATCAGTTAATCAAGACTAGACTGGATTATCTATGACCATCTAGCAGCCCATGCCACAAATTCAAAGAATCCGGAAAACCATAACTTGCTTTTCTATTGCACTGTAATAATGAGTAAAACCTCCAGTTTTCACTGGTACTGCTGCCACCTCACTGAGAGCTCAGGGAAGGTATTCCTACTTTCTTTTTCACCCTGCCATATGCTAGAGGAAGGGACAAGACAGATCAGCACATCATTGGCTGATCCACAGTTCAAAATTTGGCTAAAAGTCCTTACATCTTCTTGGCAAAGGCTTAAACTTTTCATTACTGATTTGCTTGAATAATACATCAGACTCATACTAACGTTGTACACAACTTCTAACACACAATCCTGTTTCACCAATGATTCTCTCATCAGGAATCATTTAAAATAAGAAAATTATAAAATAAGTGACAAAAAAGGCAAAGATAAATGGTACAACATTCATTACCACCAGGTCCAGAACAAAACTGACAGTGCACTGGGAATATACACTGTGAAAAAGAAACAAACATTTAAAATCACCATTTGTCTCTACTTTTTTGTTTTCTTTCATTACTTGGGGAAGGATCATTTACACCTGCAGTTTTACTCCCCTTCAAATTCATCTGGACTGTTTTTGAAGGGAGAAGTTGATATTCCACAGTTTATAAACCATTTTCAAAGCCTACCACTTTAGTCTTGATATATTTCCGAAGTACAAAAGGAACTACCCCAACTGGCCTTTTCATCCTAAAAAAAAAATATAACTACACAATTTAGGACATCAAAAGAATTTCCTCATACTTTTCAGCAAACTAATTTATAGGCTGCCATAATGGGCAACAGTACTTTATTCGGTTTCCTTAAGGCAGAAGGGATAGGATAGTGCCAGGGGAAACAGCAAAACCAAAAGATAACTTTCAGCTTTCAGTGTAGGTAATGCTACATAAGTGCATTTTTCATTTTACTCCTCCAAAAAAAATGATGGAGCCCTTCTCAAAAGAAGCCATATTGAAAAAAACATACGTACTGCATTCTTTGCATTAAGGACAGCATACATGTGGTATTTCTCACTACGTTAATGAAGGCATTGACTAACCACCCCAAAATAATCTCATGCCACAAACCTCTCATCACAGCTGAGATGCTGACATTTTCTGCAGGGCAACTACTGCTGCACCGAACTTAGTTAGGCACATAACCCACCTCTTTTCTAATTTAACTAGAATCTATTCTATAGAAGAACTGCAATCTTAACTGCACAATATGTATATTTTTCCCTTGATTGCGCCTACTTGTTCTTTCAAGGGCATTCCCATTAGGAACAAACACTTCTCCATCCTCTCTCCCCCTTAAAGCAGAGTGAAAATAATCATATCAAGGGAAACTTATTACTGTTTCCAAATTGCGTCTGGCTCTCAGCAGGCACACTCTCCAGGCAACAGTTTTGCTGCTACATTATGACTGATTTTTTTTTTTCCAGATGACATTTTGTGCTGTAAGTAGGCAGAGGAAGGACAGATATATGTGATTTGGGATAAGACAAAACCTCCTGAGTCAAGTGAAATAGCAGTGTCTCCCCTCACTTTGCACCCTCCTGCAAAGAAATTTCATTTTCGCTCCAGAGAACAATTCCTTAGCACACTGCACCACACACACAGAACCTTTCACAGATTAATTTTTAAGAGAAGGATGAAGCCTGTAGCTTGTTCAGATTTGGAGCTCCTGGTTACTTTGTATAATGCAGAAATAAAAGAAAAAAATTGGAACTGGGAGAACAAAAGAAACCCAAAAAGCAATCATTTGATTTCTGGCTACCTGGACAAAGCACATGTTGTCTAATGCTGCCATCTGCTGTCCAATTGTAATGGCAATGCAATTCTAGCTGTCAAAGGAAACAATTTTCAAGAGTATTAGCCAGACTGTTTCTTCAACAGCTACTACCTCTTGGATCACCATTTTGGAAAAAAAAAAAATTGTTTTCCACAATTTTTATAAAGAGATATGCATAAGTGTCTAAATAAACTGTTTCTGAGGGAAGATGAACAAAAAAAAAAAAAAAAAAGGGAGGCTGGGGGGGTGGAAAAGCAACAAAAAAATCAAAAATCCACCCCCAAACACAGCTACTTTCAACAGAATAATATGCTGCACATTACTTTCAGGAAATACGTAAAAAGCAATTTTAAAATTAATTTGAACTAAAGTCACCTAGCTTTCTTCAAGATCAATTAACAAAAATTCCTGAAAGTCACAAGCAACACTGCAGCACAAAGATTATCCAAATACAATCCAAGGAATTTAGGTATAGTTGCTAGCTTTTTAAAAAGAACATACGCAAACCTTACCTACAGAGCCACATGAAACTTAGCGAGATGAAATAACCATTTGAATCAACAGAACGGGCTTCAAACCTTAACAAATACTTCTGAGTGAAATGATCAGGGGAAATGGATGGTTCTTTGAGGACAGGACAGAGAGAACGCAAGAACTGCATGTTAAGAACAGAGAGCTGTGTACATCAGAACACTACTTCAAACCCAGATCAAAGAGAGGTCAGTAGCCAGGTTCCAGCCTTTAATCTGTAAATGTAAGAACAGCAACTCTCCACCTACCTATAAGAAAAGGTATACACTGCCATTCTGTCTTCTGGTAACCCCTATAGTCCAGCTCCTCCTTGGAAGTTTTAGCTTAAGGGCAGGTTCAGAGGTATTATTTAGCAACATTACACCTGACTGTTGCACTACTCAGCATTTTATCAGACTCCCAAAGGAATTCAACTAGCCACATCAATGTCCTTTCCCACCTCATGCTCATGTTTCTAACCTGAACAACATACCTGCTTCTCTCCACGTTGCCCCAGGCACCCTTAGGATCCCTTTCCTCTCACAGGGGCAAAAAGCTGGAATACTCCATTCCACAGCTAAGGCATGCAATCCTCCTGGATTCACAGCATCCACATCCTTGCTGCTCAAGGAAAGTGAGAAACAAAAGCCTGCAAAACCCACAGCCAGTTAAAGTTTTTGGAAAATGTTCTACAGGCTTCATATGAAGTATAAAGTTATATGAAGTGTTTAGTTAAAAGACAGCTAAGCAGCATCCCAGGCCTATTCTCTAGATGATGCTTAGACCCAGCTCCCCACTTTCTGCAAAGCACTTTTCATGTCAAATACAACATAGTTATAAGATAGTTATTTAAAAATCCCTTTGGCCAACAGAGAGTACACTTTAGAACAAAAGTTAGAAGAAGAAAGTAGTAAGAATTATACCACAGCTGAAGTATCAAATTTTTAAAATTACTGACGCAGTCAGTTTTACAGCAGTGGTGCCACAAAGATTGTCAGAAATGACAAAGCTTTGAAGCCACAAAATCCTCTTCGAAGCTTGGCTCCAAGCAACTATAACTTTTAAGTTTCAACTGTTCTCTACTGGAATTTTAAGTGAAGGGGCCTGGCAAGCCTGAAGCACTCCGAGTGAAAAAATAAATTAAAAATAATAAAAACTGAGATCCTGTGATTTAGCTGCAGCTTCAAAAAATACAAATAAGATGACTTGTGCCAGGCTTATTCCTTTAGCAGTATGGAGGGAAGGGCTTGGGAAAGCACACACAGAATTTTCTAAGTAATTTAAATACTGCAGATATGAAAGGCCATACTGGTGCAATACAGGCCTATCTAATTCTGATTTCTGTTCCTTATGTCTAGCAAATATCACTGAGCAGTTTTAATTATTTCTTTTTCTAATTCTCAAAAAACAGGCTGACCTTGGTCTTTAAAATCCTTCTCTTCATTAAGTGAAACAGAACACTTTTTCTTTATGAACTCACTGCATGTTTCAATACAGCACACGTCCCTGCACCCACATTCTGGAGGATTCTATTTTCAAAAATGTCACAAGTCAGGAGAACAATCAAAATAAAATCACTTTTCCCTCAGCAGGTCTCCATAGCACATTCAGCTTGCTGTGTTTTCCATTGTTTTACACCTGTAATGTCCTCTTCAATTTGTAATTGGAACCTCAAGACAAGCAATTGTTCTCCCTCTTGGGAACCCTGTACCACTATGGTCTTCTTACTGAATGTTTTACTCCATAGGGTCTGCTAGTTTGATGCAACCATTTCCACCACTGTTTAGTTTTAGGGTTTTTTATCACACTCACTAAACACAGATTTCTAACACCCCATCCACTCTTCTACTAGCCCGTGAGACTGAAGTTATCTTCTATCACTCTCCACTGCCTGCTTCACTATGTTCAAGTTCTATTACCTCAGAAATTCAGACATGAAGCAGAAAGATGGTACTTCCTCCAAATAATTTACACCTGCATGTAAACTTTGCAGTAAATCTTGTTTCTCACCTCATCATGATCATAAAGACAATTCCTGAAGTTTGTACCTTCTCTGAAAAAGAGAGAACCAACCCTATCCTGAATTAAGTCATCTAAAGGAATCCATTACCTTAGCTCAATATAATGCTCAATTGCAATTGTGTCTCTGTCTCAGCTGTCACTTCTTAGCTCCTCCACCCCTTCCTCTCACTTCAGTACTTTGCTTCTCTACCTTCCTATCCACATTTTTTTCAGCCTTGACTCTAATTGCTCTTTGGAGTTCAGAGAGAACCTACATCTGCTTTCTAAGACGTTCTGCATGGGAATTAACATCAGCTTGCTCTCTTCATTAATGGTTACTCTACAGTCTCATATATTAAGATGCCATTTTTAATTATTGTGATTTGCAAGATCTTTTGGAAGGCAAATGTACTTACAGAAAACTGTAAATACACATGATTAACACAAAAGCAGAAATACAGTCCCAAGCAAGACACATTTGAACCAGAAAATATAAGGCTAGAAAAGTAAAATACCAGTACTTTAAATTAAATTTCAGATGAAACAAGGCAGTAGATCAGAGATCTCCAGTGTGCCATGCTCAATATAGCTCACATTGCTATGATAAGCAGCAAGCAGTGCTTTAGCAGAATATTCCAATTGGCTTTCAAAGTAAATCATAAATAGAGGGTGTAATAATCAAGTCGGTAAACTCATGTTGAACATGAAATGTATTGATTTCTTCTGTGGCTAATCACCATCATGATACTAAATTATAAAGATCAGAAATTCTTTTCTCCCCCAATGCATACACTAAATTGCAAACAAAGAACTTCCTTGGATGCTGCAAAAATCTGTATCTCTCATATCCCAGTTCGACTTCTTTAGGAAGCTGCAGTTCATTTCAGCTGAGTATCTTCATGCATTTTGTTAAGCACATTCCTCTTTCTTTTTTTTTTCTTTTTTCTGTTTAATGCAGTCATCCTGTTTCAAGTTACTCTTAAAATGCAGATTTCCCGTTAGTCCTGCAACACTTAACTTTGCCAGGAAGATAAGCATAACCAGAGGTATTGATTCAAACTCAGAATAACAAGATCTATGACAAATATCACCTCATAGTTTGGGGCAGTTTGTCACATTTCAGCCCTCAAATTCCACCTACAGTATCTATTTACATTCTAAGCCCTTCAAGGTTATTACAAATATCAAGTGTTCAATACTTTTGATACCATTAGTATATACCTACTATACAACTTATTTTTCCCAAATGTATTGGTCTGTGTTTTTTTCCAAATTTAATACTACCACATTATCTACTTCCACTCTCTAGATTCTTACAAAGGGAATTCAGTTCCATAAACTTAATGCATCACGGACGTAATGTTTCTAATATTTGACATAGAAAGGCATGGATAATTTTAGCTAAGCGTGGCTGACCTTACTGGGTCATTCCACTGCAATGGAAAGCTAAATTCTTTCTGAAGTGAGTGTCTTTGCGTGAAGTAAACACAGGACCCAACTTTGGAATGGGAAGAAGAGCAGATCTTTGGTTGTTTTTCTAGAAGATATCATCATCCAAAGCAATAAAGCCAAAGCTGTTCATTCTGAAAACAATCTGCCACAGAGATGAGGACACAATATGGGAAATTAGGCTTCAGTAAATAACTGAGATTTGGCTGAAAGTAAGGATGGACACAGGTGAAGCTATAATAGCCAGCAACTTGCTTGTGAGTCCTGAACTATGACCATCATCTTTAATGATTAGACGAAGAACGATAAAGATCATTCTCAGGTAAAAAACTGTCTTGAGAATTATAGGAAAAACTATAGGAAAAACAAGTATTAAATATCCTAGCTTCAATTATTTTCATAACAGCTATCTGCAAATGGAAAGCAAGGTTGGAATGCATGGAAAGTCTTTTTTTAAGAGGAATAACATATCCCTCAGATGATGCTTTTTCTCAATATCTAGCACAAGACAGAGTATATCTTCCTGTATTAACCTCCAAACTAATATTTCAGAATAACTGACTACTTTAAACAAAACAAAAAAAGCTGTTCCTTTGAAGAGAACATCCTGCCTCTAGCATACAACACAGCATTCTTGTTCAACCACTGCATATGGTACTTTTGGGGAAAGAACAATAAGGCAACAGAGGCAATTTTTTTCCCCTCAAATAATCTCTCGCCCCTGGTGCTTTATGGTTTCTACAAGCATAACCTACAGAGAAAAGCTGAGGGCACAGGGACTGCCTACTCCCCTTCACTTCTCACTCTTCAGAGAAGAATACCCTGTCATCCTCACTATTTTCACTCAACCAATATTCAGGTGTCACTCCCCTTCTCCTTCCAGAACAAGACTGGCTGCAACTTTAGTAACTCCATAGTCTATGCGAGATGCATCTTTGGCATTAACTCAGGGATTCCACTACTTGAAAGGACTTCACTGGATGTCATTGTCCTTACCATTTGTACAGAAGAACTGCTAACAAAAGAATTCAGGCATGTTTTCATTTAACTATAAAACATCCCAAAAAGCACCAATTCTGTGCCAGAAATTTCATCCTCATGGACTTAAGTGCACACAAAATGGATTCATACATGGGGTTTTATCTCCATACAAAAAAAGCTCTAACAACCAGAAGAAAAGGAGATCCTTCCTAGATGTCAAGGAAAGAACCACAGAATGGCTTGGGTTGGAAGGCATCTTAAAGATCATCTTGTTCCAACAACCCTGCCATGGACAGGGACACCTTCCACTAGACCAGGTTGCTCAAATCCCCGTGACACCTGGCTTTGAACACTTCCAGCAAAAGCCCTCACACTGAAGAATTTCTTCCTAATGTCTAGACTAGATGTAACATCTATTTTAAAGCCCTTTTCCCTTGTCCTTTCACTGTGCATCCTTGTAAAAAGTTCTCCTGCAGCTTTCCTGCAGCTGGTACTCAAAGGTGCAATAAGGTCTCCCTGGAGCCCTCTCTCCCCCAGGCTTAACAACCTCAGCTCTCTCAGCCTGTCTCCATAGGAGAGATGGTCCAACACTCTGACCATCTCCACAGCCTCCTCCAGACTCACTCCAAGAACTCCATGTTCTTCTTCCGTTGGATGCCCCAGAACTAGACACAGTTGAGATCACTTTTTATCCACAGCTGGCTCCCTTCTCTCCTAAGAGCCAGACCAAATCAATCATTCTGTGGTTTTGATACTGCAAAGAAGTCCTGCTGAGAATCTGTTTTTAAAGATAATTCAAGTTTTTCATAACTTTAACTGTCTACATACCCCAAAACTACCACATCTTTGTCTCTGCCAAACTGAGACTTTTGAATTTTATAGTGCTCCATTAGATGTCTATAATTTGTTTTTATTGTTAGGTGTGGGTCTCACCCCAGTCTGCCTGCCATGGTAGCTCCCCTCAGAGAACTAAGTGTGGAAAAGTGGCCTGGCATTACCCACTTGATCAATTTCCCCACTAGGTATTTACAGCTCAAACAGAAAATCTGTGCATCTCCCATCGACCCAGCAGACTGGGTCATAAACCCCTCCCTGATGGTATGTAAGGCTTTTCTTTCCTTCCCTAGGCAGAAAAAAAGGAAGCAATGCTTCTTAATCATTGACAGAATACAATAAATGTATGTACAAAAAGCAATTACAAAAGCATACTCCAAACAGAACAACTCAATAGAGTAGTCATAATCATTTGCAAGAAGCCAATCCCTCTATTTAGATAATTTTCCTACAGAGTTAGGAATGGCATCTTTCTAAAAGGAAAAAAAATAAAATAAAAAATAAAATAGAAAAAGCAAGAAAAGAAAATCAGCAAGTGAAAACTACTTTTCTCTTGATTGATAAAAATTTTTATGACAACTACACAGTTCCAAGTCTTAGGACATAGCTTGTATGCAGCTTCATAATACAGACTGCAACCAATGAAAAAAACCCCACCTCAACAGAAGGAATTAAAATGTAGTGACTGAAACATAAAAAGGGCTCACTCTTGCAGTTTCTTACTCTAAAGTAACTTCATTTAAGCAAAGTTACCCAAGATCAGTAGGTAGAAACTGGAAAAGAAGTCCCTCAGAAGCCTCGCTGCTTTAAAATGACTTTCCTCCTTGGAAAGTTTGTAATGTAAATTATTATACCTATTCAGAATGGCCATGTTACCAAAAGTGACAGGTATCATGTTGCACTTACTGCATCTCAGCCAGATAACAAATCGAGTTTGCAATATGAAGCTGTTCAAGAACAAGACAAAATACCAGCATCCACGCATCCAAACAGATACTTAACATGGAAAGGGCAAAAGACACTGCTTCAGTTTTCACCATTTCATTGTGTAGAAAGCCTAAAGCTGTCCAAGGAATTAATGTCCATGTGCAGACAAATAGAAAAATGCCCAAATGTTGCTCAAGGAGATTAAGTCTGAGACTGAAATGAAAATGTAAGGAGACAAAATCAGCAGTAACTTTCAAGAGACATTGTCAGATGGCTGCAGCAGTAGCAAAGAACACAACCAGGTTTAATACAAGCAAAGCATCTTTAGAACTTAGGCATACAGAACAGGTAATATCAAGCTGACACTTTTTGTGAGAAAAAGTGTATTTTTTAGACTACTGCTGGTTGCCCCAATTTACAATAAATCCATCTTCCATGAAGAGTTTTTAAATTAAGTCCCCTTTGCATTCAGTAAAGGCAATTTTCACAAAGTCCTTATTGGGGAAGCTCAGAGACTAGACAAAAAAAAAAAAAAAAAAAAAAAGGAAAACACAAGTGCCAGAATCCAGATAACCAAGTCTTAAACACAGTTATGCTACAGCCTTCCTTTGATTTGTTGAACATATTCTTAAATTTCTACTCTAATTTTCTTCATTTTTATGAAGATGAAATGGCAGAAATACATTTTAACTCATAGGATCAGGACATAATAATGATCACTTGCAAACCACCCTGATCTTGAATGAAAGGAGATCAGACACAACACATTATTTCAGCCTTCAGAATGAGCTGATTTAAAGTGAGCAGCATCATTACGTAAATTATTTACCAGAAAATAGAAATTAGGAGATTATTCAAAAATATAGTTGAAAGGTTGAATAAAGACAGTATACCATTTAGTAGATACACTGGCTCCATATACATGTTTGCTGTTTGCAAACACAAAGTAGAAATTTCTGCATTTCCTTGTTACATTCCAAAAGAAGGCAGGCATTCAATGAAGTTGCAACTACATTATTTTAATTTAGTAATCCTCTCATAAAGCATGCAACATTTCTAAAGACACACACATACACACTGCCATTCTAATGCATTTTAGAATCACTGAAGGGAAAAAACACAATTTGATTCCAACACACCAAAAAAACCCAAACAAGCAAACCAAAAAAACCAAACACAACAAAACAAACAAAAAAAAACCCCAAGATTTCCCATGTCCTCAACAAGACTCCCCCTCTTCCTCAAGACATCAGTGTAATTTTGCATTTAACAATACACAATTTCCCAGTTCATGTAGAGTTCTAGATGACATTATTACTACCTGAACAATCCCTAAAATTACCTAAGTTTCTATACTAGCAATCTAAATTGCACAGGGCTGACTACGTCCAGAGAGTATGGTCATGCATCAGGTTGTTTTTATAGTTCACTTCTGAAAAAGGAAGAACTTGCATGGGAAAGAACATAAAATGCTAGGTACAGTTTAATATCCACAATTTCATGTTTATGTATGCTTATCCAGATCACACAAAAAAGTGATAGCAAAAAATAAATCAATTTGACCTGCATAACCAGGGTATAACTGAGAAAAGGTCTATTTTCAGGATGGTCCCAGGGAAATTATTAAAACTAGTTACAGAAATTAAAGATGTGTGAAGGTGCCTTTCTATGATGACAAGCCTAGAATTATTACCTAGACAAGCAATAATGACAAGCCGAGAATTATAGTTTTAGAATATAAATTCTTGTATATTCTCAAGCATTTCAGTGCGATACATTAAAGTGGTCTCTTTCAAGACATTTTCCTGTGGCTCTTAAGGCAATAATGTAAGGGTTGTCAACTTCACTGAAATACATCAAAACCTAAGTCAAAATAAATGCAAAAATTTAATCCACTTCTAAGGTTCAAAATAGGAAAGTAAGAAGAAGCAGTGTTACTTTCAGATTTCTGTACTAACATTACTCCAATGCTGCCACATATTCTGTATGTTTTACAGCATATTGTTCACTAAAAGTAATAAAATAAATTCAAGTATAACCGAAAAAAAGAAACACAAAAATATACAATAAGTGTATAAACACTGCAAACAAAAAACTGTAAACAGGTCTAAAATTCCAGCAATGGTTCCACTAATAACTCCTCCCTCATTCGGGACATTTTTGGTCTGTATTACAGTATATTCAGGTAAGCAACCAGATATTCATGATCAATCTTATATTTGTCATTATATTTAGTTAACATCTAATACTTGCTGTATCCTGTCCCAAATTTTGAGATGTTCTATTAAAAGGCATCTCAACTTCTATGGCCAACAAAAGTCATGGCAAACTGGGAAATACTACCCACCATTTTCCTGTGGCTGTATATGCCTTTATAATCAGGAGATTGGCTGAATTCTTAAAACTGTGACTTTGAACTCATGCAAGGAGATGCATGTAGTAAAGCAGTATAAATAAAGGCCATCTCCATTCCTGTATATATGCCATATCATAAATGAATGCAGCACGCCCTCAGAGAGCACAGAAATCCTTCAAAAGCTGTTGGAAACGATACAAGTCAAACCTTTGCAATATTCAACAAAAAACAGTTGCAAATGTGATTCAGGATAGCATTTAAGGGCAAACCGAAAATGACAAGTTGAAATGGGGCTTTTCTTTTTCCCCAGCCAAAATTTTTTTGAAAATCTACAGCAAGTTTAGCTTTTAAGGCAGAACAAGCATTCCCATCCCTCTCCTACTTACCAATCCCTATAGCTCCTCTCCTTCCACCTGCAAAATACAAACTCTCATTTGTGATTCTTAGCAATTCATGCTTAAGAATTCATGAGGCTGACTTCCAGCCCAGTGAATGGACATCTTTAAAGAAAGATAAACTTATGCTTGGCACAGCAGATCCTCAGCCCATGACTGTTGGGTTTCCCCTTACTATCATGGATTCCTTATATAATGCAAATAAAAATACGTACTGCAACCTGACAAGATTTCACACAAACAGAAGCAGCACAGTTACTTTAACACGAGCTTCTGTCCCAAGATTGGTGTTACCATTTTAGAAGACAATCCCCAATTTTTATTATCTCAGGAGTCCTCTAATATGGCTTGAAACAGATTCTTATATGCCTATTAACAAGTGAATGGAATTTTCTTCTACATCCACAATGTTTATTACAGGATCTCACTTCTGTTCAAACAGAAACTTCAGACTAAATTTTCTTCTTAATGAGTAAAAGACAAAACCAGTCTGAAGGACAGATTTGCCATTTGGATGCACTTCTCTAAGAGAGGGATGGAAGCTAAAGAAATATGTAGTAGTATGGTAACTGCATAGCGTTAACATATAAAGAGTAGTTTAATAATTCAAGATTTATTTGGAGGCTTGTTTGCAACTGCAGAAAAGGTCAGACCTTGTATAAATAAGGTATTAAAAAAAAAGTTTGCACATAAAGTCTAAAGTAAAGCTAAGTAACAAAGCTTGTTTACCACCATGTTGCTCAGAGTGTGCAGGTTAAGATTTTTAAATCAACGCAATGCTAACAATATGGATTACTGAAAAGACTCTGCATAGAGGTCAGCACACATGCATCAAGAGTTTAACTGGAAATCACAAAATTCAATAACACGTAGATTGTGTGAGGCAAGTTTTATTGTTTTAAGAGATGTGTGGCTTTGAATTACACTTAGCATCCTTATCTTAAATTTCTCGTTGTTCTTCCTTGAATTTCTTGCCTTTAATATTTTACCAGGCTTACTCCTATGCTTTTGCATTCAACATTTCCCACACAGTTTAGTGGCAGTCAGATGCAACAAATTGGTAAGCTTGGACCTGGCCTGTGATCTTCAGAAAAATCCTTATTACACCACGATGCATCTACTCTGACAATCCATAAATAAATACAGAGATAGATATAACCAAAAAGATGCATAGATATACATACCCAGCTGCCCTGGGATACCTGAGCATCCATAGCTGTTCATATTCAAATATTGCAATATTGTCAAGTCTATCTCGGGTAAAACCAACTCTTACCTAAACAATGTCTCCAATAAGAAAGTGGAACACTAGAAATACAGACTTGGAGTCTAGGAGCTCAGACATCACTTATTAGTGGCCACCAGAAAACAAAAATATTCCACAGTTGCAGAAAACACAAAATGCATGTTTCAGGAAAAGCAAACTTTGGATTCATGAAGAAACGCCTCCACATCCTTTCCCCTTGGAAGAAACAGAAATTTCAAAGCCTTGGTGAAGATTTCTGTTCTTCTAACCTGAAACCACTACAGTCTAACCATTCCATCCTTTCAAGTGTCTTCTGGTAGGAAAGGCAGCACCTGAGATGATCATATACTAGCAGAAGGGCTATACAGAGCCCCAGTACTAGACTGGATCTAGAAAGCTCACCTGCTGGTGGGAATGTTTCAGCCATTCCCAGTATCTCTAACTTTAATTCAAGTCTGAAGCAAGAGCACAGCACCCTACACATTGGCTCAGCTAATTGCCAAGATGCCACCCAGATGCATTCAGAACATGGAGTCATCAGGCCTGAGCTTCACCACATCAGTGCAGTGCACATACAAAAGAGGTACCTTTAACTGTAAGAAAACATGGTAGGCATCATCTGTGCAAGACCCACATTCATCATGAAAGATTTGGATTGACAGGAAGCTGAACATGAGCCAACAGTGTGCCCAGGTAGCCAAGAAGGCCAGTAGCATCCTGGCCTGTATCAGGAACAGCGTGGCCAGCAGGTCCAAGGAAGTGATTCTGCCCCTGTACTCAGCCCTGGTGAGGCCACACCTCGAGTACTGTGTCCAGTTCTGGGCCCCTCAGTTCAGGAAGGAGATTGAGGTCCTGCAGCAGGTCCAAAGGAGGGCAACCAGGCTGGTGAAGGGACTTGAGCACAGGTCCTATGAGGAGAGGCTAAGGGAGCTGGGGGTGTTCAGCCTGGAGAAGAGGTGGCTCAGGGGAGACCTCATCATTCTCTACAACTCCCTGAAAGGAGGTTGGAGCCAGGGGGGGGTTGGGCTCTTTTGCCAGGTAACTCTCAGCAAGACAAGAGGGCACGGTCTTAAGTTGTGCCAGGGGAGGTTTAGGTTGGACATTAGAAAGAATTTCTTTATGGAGAGGGTGATCAGACATTGGAATGGGCTGCCCAGGGAAGTAGTGGATTCTCCGTGTCTGGAGATATTGAAAAAGAGACTGGATGTGGCACTCAGTGCCATGGGCTGGGAACTGCAGCAGTAGTGGATCAAGGGTTGGACTTGATGATCTCTGAGGTCCTTTCCAACCCAGCCAATTCTATGATTCTGTGATTTTATGATTTAACTAGTATGCACTTACTTTAACCAAGAATCTGCACTTATTTTATCCTAGAGTTTTGTTTACTAACTTGCACTTTCACATCAACATTATTTCATTCTGTGTTTTAAACATGATTTATATCCTCAATTTATCTTTGATTCATAGTTTCTAATAACATCAGTCCATTTGTCCAAATACTGAAAGGGCATTATTAAGGAAGCTTAGATGGTCTAGGGAATTTGTCCACCAATATTAAACACAGAAGTGCTTGCCATAACCTTGTTTTCTAGAACTGTTTCAGATAAGGAAAGTATAACCTTAATGCGTCTACTCATAACAAACAAACTAAAACAAAACAAACAAACAAACCAAACCTTCAAAAAACAGGACAATATTGCATAATCTCATATTATTAAAACACATAGCACATTATTTCGAAGACCTGTCACCCAGTTTCAAATTATATGGGGGCAGAAAAACAACCACAAATTAGAACTCGAAGTTTTATGAGTGGGTACTGTCCACAGTTCAGCGTGGAGCTAAATTGCCTTTATACAGACTCCAGCTAGCTTACTAGCTGCAAAAGGTCATCCTCAGGGGCTGATGTTAAATTTTAAGTGTTTTGAAAATTTGGATAGCTGGTACACACGCACACACACATTAACACAATGCCTAATAGGTACAGTAGGTGGTTTTGAGACCTCCTTATTAAAGGGTGCACTTTTCAGTAAAGGATGCCCTAGAAATGAAGCGTTGAACAGACTGCCTTTTTAAAGTGTAGTTTAAATATGTGGCACATCCATGATATGTGCCTTTGCTTGATTTTCCAGACACTGACTGTTCAGTAAGACTTCTGATGTACTCATAAATGCATGGAATTCAATAATCAGTAAGGTGTTTAGAGACAAAAGGGAAGTCAGCAGAATTTCATGGCTAGACAATAGCCAATTTACCAAAACTAGTGACACTTCTATACTAAACACACAGTAAGCACTGTGACAAAGGTTAGAATAATGTAAATGCTTGTGCACATACACAGAAGCACAAAGGAAATCGTTCCAGTTTTATACCTCAAGCACAATTTAGAATTGCACTATTTAATTTATAAAAACTAAATGTTAAGAAGGAAATAGTTTATTAGAAATCTGAAGTTTTCTACCCTTTAATAGGGGAAATACTTCTTTATCCCAGCAGTCTCCTCTTTTTTTTTTTTAAACCAGTATTGAATATTCAGTTGCCTTTCATCCACCCCTGTATCTTAGATTTGCCAGTCAGTTCTCCTTTTCTTTGCTCCTTATTCCAAGCACTCTCCCCAGAATAGTATCATCAATATTTTGTGAATATACATTTCTGCACACACTGATTAGAATACAGCAGGCATACATGCACCATTCTTGCACATATATCGTTAGGATACTTTTAGGGCCTTATCATGTCAAGCCATATTAAAGTGACATTTTTAAGGCTGACATTCCATTTTCTCTTAGCTTGTTCTGAGTAGACATTTAGTAGAAACCTCACCCCATTCAGGATTTTAATCAAGAGAGAAAATTAAGAAAAAGTTAAGTCTGCTATCTAGGAAAAAGATCTATTGGGTCTTGTCTGGACTAGAGAAATGTATTCTTCTAAGAATCAATTTAGTCTCTGCAATGCACTTGTAAAATGTCACACGTTCACACACAGAAAGCATTGCAGATACTGTTCAAACTAGTTTCATTAACTCTAAATGCTATTTCAGTCGAGCTAAGTTAAAGGTTTACTGACATTGCATTTCATGCTGCTCAAACAGCCTGCCTACCACTTTCCCCACAAAATACTCATAGCCCTTGGAAATCTGCCCAACCTCCCTATTCCTGTGAAATCTGCCAAGAACCTGCGGGATAGGTACCCAAACTGCAATGCTGCTCACTAAGCATAAGTGAGGACAGAGCAAAACTGTGACAGGCTGAAGGTGTATCAGCAGTGGACACTGCAGAGATTAATTTGCTGATTGAGGAAAAATTCAAATTCCTTGCCTTTTGAAAGCCCTACAGCTATGGTAAAGCCTCCAAATTGGAATGAAAATCTAAGCTTCAAATCTAAGCTTCAAATTGCCCCTGTACTCGGCCCTGGTGAGGCCACACCTCGAGTCCTGTGTCCAGTTCTGGGCCCCTCAGTTCAGGAAGGATATCGAGGTCCTGGAGCAGGTCCAAAGGAGGGCAACCAGGCTGGTGAAGGGACTCGAGCACAGGTCCTATGAGGAGAGGCTGAGGGAGCTGGGGCTGTTCAGCCTGGAGAAGAGGAGGCTCAGGGGAGACATCATCACTCTCTACAACTCCCTGAAAGGAGGTTGGAGCCAGGGGGGGGTTGGTCTCTTTTCCCAGGTAACTCTCAGCAAGACAAGAGGGCATGGTCTTAAGTTGTGCCAGGGGAGGTTTAGGTTGGACATTAGAAAGAATTTCTTTATGGAGAGGGTGATCAGGCATTGGAATGGGCTGCCCAGGGAAGTAGTAGATTCTCCGTGTCTGGAGATATTGAAAAAGAGACTGGATGTGGCACTCAGTGCCATGGTCTGGGAACTGCAGCAGTAGTGGATCAAGGGTTGGACTTGATCTCTGAGGTCCCTTCCAACCCAGTCGATTCTATGATTCTATGTAATTCATGTTACCTGGGCAAAGAACTAGAAGTCAGAGAGGAAAGCAGATTCATCCTCCATTGGGAAAGAATAGGATACTTAAAGATCTCTTTCAGATCTGTTTTTCTCATGTATGCTTCCAATGTAACAGCAACTTTTTGTCAAAAACAATATTCTACTAGGGAAAAAAAAAAAAAAAGAAAATCTGCTAAAGTTTAAGAAAATCCTGTTTCAGAAAGGATATTTTCATTTTGCACCTGGTGTTCAGCTGCTTGTTGAGATTTTTTTACCATCACATAAAGAAATTGTTATGCTTTTGCTCATTATAAAAAAGTCATAATGATATGGCAGTAGCTGAAAGTCTAAAAGGATGACTGACATTCAGTATTGACATACCATGCTTTGAAAAAAAAAATATAAATAGATCCCTTCCATTATGTCAGAGCACAATCATCAAAATAGCAGGGTGACAACAGGCATCTCTCACTATGTCACTATGTCACTATGTCACTATGTCACTATGTCATGTAAGAACACGTACCCAAAAAGAGGCATCACAAAAAGTCCTCAGATTTGTTTGAAATACATTTTAGTGGAATGAAATTGAATTTCAAAGGATTACTGATCTCTGTAAAATAAAATTTAAATTTTTTATAAGCTCTAAGTGGAAAAAAAATTTGCTTGCCATTTTCATTGGCTGCTTGAGAATGTTACATAAGTAAAAAGGCTAAGTTTTCTATTTCTGATCTATGAAATAACTGAAAGTCAACAAATACAGTCCATACAGTATTAGATGATGGATTTTTTCTTTTTAGTGGAGATTTATGTTAATACATTGTTAGGATCCATTAACAACAGTTTCTTAGGACTACACGAAGACTATCTAACCAGTATAAGTTCTGTTGTACTTTTTGCATATTAGAGTTTACTATACAAAAAAATTGGTGAAACTTATTTAGGACCATAAAAACTGGGAAATTCTGTGGATTAATCTCAATCAAAAGTTGTTTTTTAGCACTGCCAAGTCTTCTAAGGCTCTTAGTGCATCCTTTTTCACAGAGCAAGGCATGCAGCATTCAACATTCTGCATGATAAAATTATAGCAAAATTGACATTGTGGCAATGGAGACTACATCTCTATTAAACTTACAAAACAAGGAGCCAACTGAGTTTTAAATAAAAGATAAAGCACCACATGGTTATACTAGGAGCCTCATGTCTGTCAGCAAGTCTTTTCCCAGCTGACCTGAGTTCTGACAGATGATTTGGTATGCAAGTTCATTACAGAGTCTGTCCATACTCTGTACCTTTTGTACTGGAGTTCTGTCAGGCCAATGAAAACAACCAGACAAACATCTTGCAGTGTGACACCATTTCCCTCTATGTATCTGTTTCATTAATGTGCATCCAGTGCATCTTAACACATGAAAATGTTGGAATGAATTAGTCTCCTGTTATCACAGGGTTATCTTGGCAGTAGGCTCGATATCACAAGTGATTCCCAAATTGGCTTTCTAAACATGAAACTCCTGTGTTCACAGCCCTTTAAAAAAAGTTGATGCTGATACTTCTGATAGCAAGGATTGCAAGCACGGAAGAACTACTGCCTGTTAGCCACAAACCACAGAATCTCAGAATGCTTTGGGTTGGAAAGCACGTTAAAAATCACCTAATTTCAACTCCCTGACATGAGCAGGGACTAGACTATGTTGCTCAAAGCCCTGTCTGACCTGGCCTTCTTCCAGGGAGAGGGCAGCCACAACTTCCCTCAGCAACACATGTCAGTATTTTGCCACTCTCGCAGGAAAAAATTTCTAATATTTCATATGAATCTACCCACTTTCAGCTTTAAACCATCCCATGTTATCCTATCACTTATTCCCTTGTAAAAAGCCCCTCCCCAGCTTTCCTCTAGCCCCTTCAGGTACCTGAAGGTGCTCCATCTCCCCAGAACCTTCTCTTCTCCCAGCTGAAGAACCCCAACTCTATCAGCCTGTCTTCATCAAAGCGGTTCTTGAGCCCTCCCTCTGATCATCAGTTGGATGACCAAAAAAGAGCATAAAAATCCAAACTCTGGAAGCCTCACTGCTTGAGTGAAAATTTAGATCCAAGCACCCAAATGCCAAAGGTGACAAACTTTAACAAATCCTAGGGAGTATATCTAATACCAAGAGACTACCACTAACTCACAGTTTCTCAGCTCTTTGCATACTCCACACTACATAGTTGACAAAAAGTGAGAGACAAATAGAAAAAAAGAAACACTGTGTGCATTCACATCAATTTATAGGTGCTGCACTCACTATTTGTGCTGTGACTGACTACCACACTGCTTCTGGACATCTCTACATTACGGACACGAAAAGCATTTTCTGAACACATCATCCACGGGCTCACCCATAGCACTGGATCATATACATGGCTAAGATCAAGGTAAATAGTATCAAGGGAGAAGCAGAGGAATTGAGCAACTCAGGTTCCAACACACCTCTGCAGTGAGTTCAGCAAAACTTAGACTACCAGGACAGCAGACGGATTGTGGCATCCTTATTATATAGCAGGGATATCTGGAAGTCCCAAAGATACACATCCAGAGGCATAATACTGACAGAAAGTCTGGAGAAGAAACTCCAAGAGGTCCCTTCTAATTCTCCTCATGTGATACAACAGCACAACTGCAGTGCACAAGGAAAAGTATTGCTTTTTTTTTTTTTGCTTTTTTTTTTTTTTAAACCAGAATTGTAATATAGATCCACAATAAGTAACACACATCAAAGATTATTAGTGATGTCCAAGGAAAATTAGGAGAGTATGCCTACCATACTTGTCTTCCTGAATAAAAAAACCTCTTTCCTAGGGAAAGAAATTTCACATCATCTAGCAAGCAGAATCAAACAGTAAAGAAGAGTTTAAGTTTCTGTAAAAAATTGACATTAACAAAAAAACAAAAAAACCAAACAAAAAAAGAAAGTAGAAGAACACCTTAAGCAATGCAGTATTAAAGAGAGGAAAAGAGAATGAACCACCCTTTATTACAGCTCACAAACACATTTTGGGTTGCTCTGCCAAAAGATTTACTGGAGACAAGATGTCACTGATTGAGCACAGCCACAATAATTTTATGTCAAAACTGTGAACTACAAAGCAAAGCTCCTGCAATGTAAGAGTTACCCATACTTCATCTATTTTCAAGCAGCAGAAGCAGAAAATAATGACTCTTTAAATAGGATATAAATTGCAGAACTTTTAAGTTTTTTATAAAATTGTAGCTAAGAATCTCCTTTAATGTCTACAAAAAGAAACAGACAGGCCAGTGGAAAAGGGTTGCAAAACATCCCCAAGAGTGATGCAAGACAAAGACTGAGCCAAACCAAACACCAAAGGACAGCATTTAGCAAGTTTTAATTAATAAATTTTCCCAGAATGGTTTCAGCCATATTTATTTCCTCATGCACAGTGAAAACCCACAATATGAAAAGCAAGCATGTTATTTGCTAGACGTGTAACATGAAATATAGATCTGTTGCAAATCAAGTTCTCTAGCTTCTGACTACTTTACCTATGCTGGGAATAAAGCCTGACTTTGTTGTGGGCAGCACCATTAACAAATCCGAGACACCAGGACTATAGAGATAGTGCAGATCCAGCTAAATGATGCGTTTTCTCTCCAAATTTAAACCATTCACAACAGCTTGATATCCCTGAACAACTACCAATGAACACCTGCAGTGGTATCCCAGGCTGATAATGAAGCACAAATAACCAGGATTCCTAACAAGAAGAATTACAAGACACATTTGTCATGGTAGAAATCAAAAGACTAAGTCACATCATAATTTGTCTGCTCAGTAATTTCAATTACTTAAAAGCACCAACATTTAATCATAGCATATAAGTATATTTAAGTTTGACCTCTGGGGACTTTCCCTAACACCAACCAGAAGTTTTGCTAGGTTGCTTTACAAAGATTAATTTATTGTGACAACTTACATATGCAAGAAGAAACAAAAGAAACCCAATTAGTATCAATCACTATTCTGATTTTGCTAAGCTCCCTGACCTTTCAGTCAGACAATTCTTCTCGACTTTGTTCCATTTCACCAAAATTTCTAGTCTGTTCTCATCCAGAAGTCAAGCATGATTCAAGTATCCAAGTGAAAAAGAAACTTCTCTCACTTTGTCCCCTCTTCTCCCACTGAGAGGGCAACATCTACTGCTCCAATTCCTTCTCTGTAAAACATTATGCAGAAGGAAGATCTATTAATGCTAGCAAAAATGTTTAAGCTAGCTGTGACTGTGTCTTCCTTGGAAATTAAAAGGTGTCAAAGAAACATTAGCGGATCTTTTAAAACACAGATCCTTCAAAAAAATGGCAGATTGGAGATAAGTAGCAAGTGAGTCAAGGCAGATACAGTTTCATGAACAAAAGTATGTTATGAGTCTTGCTTAAAAGACAGAGGGTTCCTGATGGTCATCTGTTCCCTGCAGATGAGCCAGGAGACTCTCCAATCCATCAACTATTGGTCAGAAGAATGCAATTACATTACTGTTAAATTCTTTGGACTGTCCTGTGGCTGTTTCTGCACAGGGTGCAGAAGGGTGAAGTACAACATGACCCTTGCCAACATGAGACAAGAAGCTTTTTAGAGTAACCAAATCTAGTCTCACACTACCAGAGATAATACCATGCAATACTTTCCACAGTCAAACTCTGTCCTGAAGGTGAGTTTATGCTACTGTATACTATCAATATTATGCTATATGCTATAACTTCTCCAGACAGAGTTATAAATTTACTTTAAATTTTTCCATCCCTCTATTCATCAGGCAAATTTATTTATGAGATCTATTGTCAGGCTAAAGCAAAGAGCACTGGCAAGCTAAGGATGGTTATTTGCATTGAAACAGAGCAGTAAGGCCTCACAGAACTTGTCCAGTTACCTGAAGTGACAGCTGGACTTTAAGTGCTGTGTCCAAGTCGTATTCTGCACTGTTAAGGGATGATGAATAACATCTGTAAAAGCACTGATCTTTCATTAATGTGGCCAACAATATTTATAGCAACAAAGAAATTCTCCCTGAAGATAATGAAATGTGAAGAAATTGACACAGTCATCTGAGTAGTGTAACAGGAAGCAAACATGTGCTATGAAGGCTGTTGAGTGCTTTGCTCACATTTTTATATAATTACTAATGTTCTTGTCTGTGAAGATGCTAAATTAAAGCAACACCCTCTTACTTCAGTACTCTGTTCCCAGCTTGTAAACAAAATTGGACCTGACAATTATTGTGACCACATTACATTCTATTTACCACTTCTTTTACTTTTGCATTTTGGAACATGTGCCATATTCCATTCCTCCTCTTGATGCTTCACAAACAATTTCAAGGTGTCATAGCTTAATGTGCATAAACTTGCTGAAAACAACGTCTACAACAGGATTAATGGATGCCCGCATTGCACGCAAAAACTTCATTTACAGGACTTCAGAAGACAGCAAGGTGCCACTTTACTGTCAAATCCCAAGCTGAGCTTACAGAACTACTAGGTGGGGAATAAAATTCATTTTTACTTTCATGGACTTTCATGCACAAGTCAAATAACAAACATCCACAACTGCATTTTCAGATTTCCAAACAGTAACGCTAAGTAGTTCAGATGGTTAATACATGGCTTCATTTATCAAAACATGAGCCAATATACCACAAATGCAACTGTACAGGGATAAAAGGAAGCCTGGCTGACTGTATACTGCTGAAAGAAAAGTCACATTGCTAGATCTATCATATTTGAACTTTGCTGGAGTTAGATGAATGCATAAGCAATACTTTTGGCCTGGCAATTAAATTTAAATAATCATCTTATGGCATGCTTTAAATTACAGTTTAGGATGCCATCATAGCATGCCAACTACTCCCTCACTGCATCTGCACTGGCACCAAGCAAGACACATTAGCCATAAACAACACTACTTTCTGATTTCCTGGTTCCTTCAGCCAGGAGGGTTTGAGAAAGCTTAGACAGACAATTGTTTTATTTCATTTTATTCTCGATACTTGGAATATACATCCTTCAGCTGGATCACTTTTAAATCACTTCAGTACTTAAGCTGTCACACTTGATGCATAATCTGACACCAGAGTCATAGTTTGAATATTTCAGTTCTATTACTTTTAATTCTGTGCCAGTTAATCATATTTTATTTAAAGGTAAAATGTTAATCTTCTGATGTTAAAAATCATCATACTTTACCTTTTTTATGGCTGCATATTAAAATAAGGATACTTGCCAATTACCTAGAGAGTTCTTTTCAAGATTCAAATGAGAAGTTGACAAGAGGTTGGCCCAGAATATCTGCAGTACAACAGTCAGCTCTGCATGCCAAAGGTGCTCTCTTCAAATCTTCTAGTACTTCACAGCTGACATTAGCTGATCTCACCAAGTGCTACCTCACTTTGCTGCATCCTATTTTAATCCTGACTAAAAGGCTTACCAAAAAGCACCTTATTCCAAATTCTTTCCTATAAACTTGTTGCATGCACTATTGCAAGCTTAAAGCTGTAAGAGAAATGCTTCAAAAAGCCAATGGCTCCCTCTGAGATAATGAAAGCAAATCCTTAGTTGTTTTTTTTAATACTGCTACTTGTCATTACTTAAAATACAGCTCTACCCAGACCACCAGAATGAGGCCTTAGACTGCAAGCATTTCCCAGCAGGGATTTTTGTCTCTATACTTGTCTGCAAAGTAAGTAGCAAATTGTTAATCATCTGAAATTAAAAACACCATAAGCCCAGAACCCATCAGAGTATATCTCCAGTTTGCTCACATGGCCCTTTATGCATAAAATACGCTTTTTTTATTTGAGTCCAAATACCCTTTTCCATTTGGGGCCCACCTTCAAATCTTCTTCTATGACATGCCTGAGAAGAGAGGCATTTGTAAACATTTATTTTTAGGTAAAAAATACAACAAAAATGACAAATCACACTTCTCTCAGTCTATCATGTGACTCCAGAATTTTTGTTTTAAGATTTTCAGAGATACACAATGTTTGTATTGCTCAAGGCTGCAGGCGTCTGTGAAATGCCACAACTAAGCAACGTGCATGCAATTTAACCTCTCACACAATGGCCAGAAAGCAATATGCCAAAATTGTAATTAAGCAGAAGAGAAGACAGCAGAGTTGCCCAGTGCCACATACAGTAAATCAGTAAAAGCACAGTACTGAGATGCAGATTCATGGGGTTTCCATACTCATACACATGGGTTATGTCTGGCTTAAAAACAACACACTATCTTGATATCTCCTTCTTCCCATGGCCACAAATGTATAGTGCATATTACACTCATCTGTTCTACCTTTGGGACTCTCCTTACAACTGTAAGTCATCCTCGGGTAAAGCTGATACAGAAAAAGATGCAACGATATTGACTTCCTCTTTAAAAAATGAAAAACAGTGTGGGTTTGGTGGTGGTGCTGATTTGATTTTTTTTTTAATTCCATAATTTCCACATTCAGAACTACAATTTCTGGCACTGTCTCTTAGGCTTTGATGCTCTGCTCCCACCATTAACTTCAGCACAACTATCAAAGCTCTCACATGCTTTTAAAGAATCAAAACAACATTGATCATACAACAACCACCATCTCCACTTAGAGAGGGCTCACACACCTCTCTGCCTGTCTGCAGAATTACAAAACAAACAAACAAACAAAAATTACTTTAAATGCAAAACTAATAACCTCACGGTGCACTGATTCACAATGTGCTTCTGCTGACGAGCAGCAAATCTAGCAAGTGAAACTTCCTGATCCTTCCCAACAGTGACTGCTGCCAGGAAACCCAGCCCATGGACCACTGCATTGACACTATGTATGAGGCTCCATGCCTTGCATATGAGGCAACCTCAAGGTTACAGTCTTCATTTTAACACATCATTACTTTGAATTTTAGAAGACGCTTCCTCCTTCATGTGATTGATAGTCTCCCACCCTTCATAAAGAAAGTATCTGTTACAACATTTGGAAGTGACTAGCAGTGGTGAAAGCCAAGTTTCATTTCTTACAGATTGTTTACAATGAAACAAACTATATCTAAAAAGTGCAGATATGCTTTTTTATTTCTTTTGCAGTTCAGGGGAGGGGGGAAGGAAACACATCTCTGATTTGTATATTAAAGCACAAGCATCTGTCCTACTGATGATATTCTAGGGAAGCACATTAGCATAAAATTTAACGATGTCAAATAAGTGGATGTGAAATAGGGACTGCGTAAAGACACTATTTCCAAGCCTGACAGAAACATCACTGTTTAGAAATGCAAATGAAACCATTATGTTCAATAATTATATGAAAATATGAACAGTTCAGCATGTTTTCCAGCCCTGATGGTGGTTAATGGGATGTACGCTTATGTAAATAACTACTATTAAGGCTAATGCTGAAAAAACCTAATAAATTCATACTAAAGCAACTGATTTAGTACGCTTTTAAACCCCAGCAGTGCTCACTTATTAGAAAGGAGTGCATTCTTATGTTTAGAACTCATTACTGTTACAAGTCACTGCAACTCCATTAATTACCATGCATTAATGAAAATGGGACACATACAAAAAAAAAATTATTGCCTCTCAGCAGTTTTCTTTAAAGACAAAATATAGGGGTATTACCATCATGGGGCCTTGAGGGGAACATATCAGCAACATGATCTTTATTACTACAACTGTAGTCCCTGTGCTATAACCCTGTGGTATTGTTTGCCCCAAGAAGAACCTAATCTTTACAAAAAACTCTTGACATATATGCAGTAAAAGTGACCATCTGCCATCAGTAAAAGCTTGCCATTTTCACGATTAAAAATTCATTTTAAAATACATATACACTAGCATATGAGCTGAAAAACGTGAATGTTGAAATGAAAAACTACATTTCTTGAAACTAGAGTAAGGAGGTATACTGCAAATAGAATTAAGGATAAAGACTACAGATGGAAGTCCTCAATGAAATTCTTGTCTATAGATGAATTCCATCCAGTATTACTCTCACACTTTTAATGGCATCCTAGAGGGCCATGGAATTAAGACTTCAAGGACACTATTCAAGCCTTTTCGGTATTACTTGAAAAATTCTTAGCCCTGGTTTAACATCACAAATGGAAGAGGAGCAAAACCAACACAATGCTGTTATAGCAAAGAATCCATACAGAAATTAAAAGCTGTGATTTCTTGAATGTCTATCAGTCTACAAATAATCCACTTTCATTCTCTAAGCAGTCCCTGAAAATGAGATATTATTGTAACACCAGTAGACCTTAGGATGTTTAGCAAGGTTGAAAATGCTTTTATATTAGTTTCCATTGATTGTCAGTTCTCAGTTAAGGATGGTTTAGAGCCACCTTCTAGGAGACAATGGACAAAGAACAATTGCCAAATGGAGAAGAGTCACACAAGACACAAGTTATCTGTCTGGTCTTAGCTGCTGTAAACTTCAGTCCAAGTTAGCAATTTGCGACAGAAAGACACAGCACAGAGTTGCAGCTTGTCAGACTACAAAACCATCATGAATAAGAACTATAAAATCCCATAAAAATAGAAAAGAGGGAAGAGATGGTTTAGGTTTTAAACCTCCATGAGCAGTGACAAAATTCATATAGGCCAATGTCCAGTATAACAGCCAATGTTGAATTAATGCTATGTTTAAGCACAATGTACTGTCCACATAATATGGCAAAAATAAAGGCTGTTCTGGTCTGAAAAATGTACAAACTAAAAGCAGGTAGCAAAACTAGCCTTGCAGAAGGCCAGCAGCTGAGAGCATACAACAGCAAACATGCACATGATGGCAGTCACTGTGACAAATGTTTGATGGGGGAGCAGTGAAAGGAAAAAAAAATACCTACAAAACTGATTGCTTTTACTAAATCTTCTCTGAAAGAGAGGTATGAAGTGTTTTGCTATCTAGACCATTAAAACTACCTCATAAGCGAAGGCCACTCTAAGGTTGAAAACAGTAAGACAAATTTGCTACTGATTAATAATAAAGCCATTCATTTTATTCTTCAAATCTAAAGTAATTACCAACCAGAGCATGGCAAATGGATTTAGTAGAAGCCATTACGTCAGAAGAATCCTTTAAAGAAGAACAGTAATTTAAAAGACTAAACTGAATAATGAACTCTCCTGAACAACAATTATTATGAGATTGATTTATTGAAAGTGTATTTAATCATGCAAGAAATGTTTAAACTTTCAAAAATAGTTCAGGAAGACAAAGTAACCAATAGCAGAGTCAGCCCAACGTCCTCATTATAGTTGAGAAGCTAAAGCAGATGGAGAATTCATTTAGTTTGGAAGGATAAAGTACATCAATTTCTCTGAATCCACATTTTTAGTCAATTTGTTACAGTACCAGCTTCAACAATTAATGATCTCATTTTCCCATTTGTGCTTCCTTTTAAGAGATCTCAGTCTTTGTTTCCAAATGAACCAAATGTCATAAAGGAAAACTTAAATTAAAAACAAACAAACAAACATCACATGCCTAAAGCCAAATGTTTCAGCAATAGCCAAAAAAGCAGAGGTCAGGTAAGCATCCTGGTCAGCTTAAGTGCTTGAAAATAGAAAGATCTGCCTTTCACCTGAGACACAGCCTGAGTTATACAAAGAAGTACCTTTTACCTGACTTATTTCAGGCTTTTTCCTTATGGTAACTGATGCTGATATACAAGATTGCCATGGCCAAAGCTGCATTTCTAATGGCAGGTCTCTCCCAATATTTCAAACAGGGACGATTCCTCATGATATCCAGTTTGCAAATCCACACCAGACACTTAGTATAGGTAATATCATGTCTGTGCTTTAGATACCACTCATCTTCCATAGCTAGAGGACAGGTCTTCTGTGGAGCATATACCTACCAATGGCTACAAACTACCTGGCAGAGCAGAACTCTCATGCTTTAGCCTCAGAAACACTTATGCTCTGCCACAAACACCAAGTCCAGTAGCAGGAACAGATCACTGCAGTATAAAGGCATCATGAAACGGAGGAGATACAAGAATGCTACCAGTCCTTAATATCCATCTCAGAGAGCCTTCAAAATTCTGTGCCAGGGCTGGTGGGCAGGAAAGTCATCTCCTCTTCAGTCAGCCACACAGAACAACAACATCCCACACTTTGCACCATAAACTACAAAGCAATTTTGCTTCTCTTATTCCACAGCTACACTTCTGCATTTACAGTATCATCTCACAGACAATCCTGCACCACTGAGTGTAAAGTTTTAGGACAAAAGGTCTATCTAGCTCATATTGTACAGTAGGTAATGTTGACTGTTCAGATGTTGCTCTTGATCCTAGGTAATTTCACCACATGGACAATGTAGCTAGCTAGGATTAAACACAGAGAGCTGATCTTTGAATGAATCTTCACTCACTGATCCCTTTGAACACTCAACATTACAGTATGCCTCACCTTCTTTTAGTCTAAAAGTTCATGAAAAATTCAAAATATCTTATTCATCCAATAGTTTCAGGCTGATTCTTAAATATATGCATTATTTAGTCAATACTGCCATTACAGAATGGCATATAAATACTCAGGAACTTCTTAATAAGTTCTGCTTTTTTTCAATAGACCATAATGGTTGCTTAGGAACATTTACAAGTAGAAGAAATAACAACAGTAAAGGAAGCATTTTCAAAGAGCAAAGCAGTTGGATAAAATGGAAGAATGGAGCAAACTACTAATTTTTCATTTTGCTCACAAGCCTTCAGACAAATTATAACGCACAAAAAGATGTACAATATGCATTCACATATGAAAAATAGGAAGGGAATAATTAAAAACAATAAGCTAAGAAGATCAAGTTGAGAAATAAAAAGGAATAAAAATTATAGTCATTCCACTCTCTCAGTTTCTAACTTGTCAGAAGCTATAGCATCAGGAACTGTACTACAGAAACTATAACAAAAGAAGAAATCACAATTAGGCTTAGCCAAAGTGAAACTCTAAAACTGCAATTGAGTTTTAAATAAATAGCCTGCTTTTCAAAAGCATCAGGCACAAGTTTCCTGTAAATGGAAGTTTTTCTCACTACATAAATATTCTTCCTCCCTTTTATCATTTTGTGGGGAAAGAAGGGAGGGTGATAACACGGTAGGCATCCAACTTCCATACTTATGTATTTATGTATACCTCCATATTTATATATTTAACTATACTATTAATTTCCATATTCCGTTTCTCTGTGACTCAGTGTAGCCACTGTGAGTTTAGACTGACCAACCTTTTGCAAATGGCAGCCCTGAGAAGGCACAAAACACACATCTGGGGACACAAGGACATTGCCAACAAAGTACATGGACAAAAGGTTTCCATGCGGGACCTTCTGTTTTGTTTCTTCACCTGTGATGAAAAATTGCTGGGTCAGATTAAAAAAGAAGGGAAATAAAAGAAGTTCTTTTCCCATTTTCAGGAAAGCAAATACAACATTATAGAGAAAAGTAATTACGACAGAATAAACAAGTGAATTCTGTACTGATATATGTTTTTCTAATACTTTATTCTTTGACATTAAGCGTGTCAGCAACTATTTTTCTTCTGAAAAATAATACTAATTCTACATTAATACAGGAACATAGGAGAAGGAGAAAATATGTAAATAGCACTAATTTATAAGTATACGCAAGACTAATATAATGAACTAAACAATAAAACAACTTTAATAAAACTGTTTTATTAAAGTCTCTAGATAATGCTTATAAGAAGCTCATTATTCTTCCAGCAAATTAATATTCTGTGTCTCACTAACAGTATTAGCAAATGAACTGTTTTAGTTAAATTAATATTCATGTTAACTGCATGCAAAATCAACTAATATAGTAGTCCTAAGTTACAATATTAAGGACATATATAAACATATTCTGTGATGATTTTTAAGATGAACCAAGTAAATCATATTGAATTTGTTGTATGAACTTGGCTGGGATTTCAAATCAACAGATCATGTTCAGTCAGAAAGTAAGTCCAGCCAAAATCTTAAGAAATCCAGGTACATTCTAAATATAAACCAAATCAGTGGTTTAGTAGGGCTGAAGTGTTTAAACTTATATAAAGGAAATAGTACATCAGTAATAAACAGAATCTCTTCTTCCCTTTGCCTCCCTATTCTTTGTATCAAAAATTATAGTGTCCACATAGCTTAGCATTCAGTAAGCATATTTTTTAATTTTAAGAGTTTCCTCTCTCCCAATTGGTAAATCTTCATAGAAACGTTCAAGATATTTTTGCTTCTTCATTTATGCAACACCATCAAATTTAGATGGAAAAAAAAAACCTTACTACTGATAAGAAGAAAAGCTGAAGACCATAACATAATTTCTTTGAGATTTGAAATAACTCTACTATTTGTTTATTAATACTCTTAATATTATCATTTTTTGCCTAGGATATCTACGATGCCAGTACTGGAGCATCTTAAAAAAGGTATTTTCCTGTTTCTTAAATTAAATCATACTTAGGACCTAAAATAGAAATAGGTGCTTGAAAATATGCCAGAAAAAAAAAAAATTCAACCCCAAAGCTTATTTTTTTAACAGCTCCTAGTAGAAGTGGAAGAAGGGGCAGCACAAATAGCCTAAGAGCATAGTGTGGTGTGCACTATTCATCCCTTACTCTGAAAATGTAAACAAAACAACAAAACTAAGAACATTGACATTGCAAGTCAAACACTTTAAAGGCAATGCCAGAATTTAGATTGCTGCAGTTTAGTCACCTGGAACGTACCCATCATGATCTGGGAACACAGAACCAAAGAGAAGGCAAATATCAAAAAAAAAAGAGTAGTTGCTGAATGAGACACAGAGATAGGTTAGACATGGTGAGCCTTCTCACATCAGCTTAGTCCCAAATCCTGTTTCAAAATATGGAGGGCAGAATACACAGAACAGACACAACCCTGCTTTTGTCCTCTTACAATCATCTGACTGATCCTCACCACTTGCCTCATCCTGGCTCTTCCTCAACCCTGACAGCTTCTCCCAAGAACTTTTGAACTCATCAGCCACAGGCTTTACTTCTTTCATAAGAGCCATGTCCAGCCCAACCTCCTTTTCCAAGTTTTTCCCTCCAGCCAGGTTCTATTTCTCAGTTGCTCAGTGCCACTTCCACTTTTGTTTTCCATCCTACCACCTGTTAAATCTTCCCTTTCAGAAGATAATTTTTTTTCCACCACTTTCTCACCCTCATAGCTATAAGAGACTTTCATTGTGGAATGTATCAAAAGAATAGGAACACTTGTTAACTGATACTCCAGTTTGACCCAACTGGATGAATTTTAGTAAGAACAGCAAAAGATGTATGTCATAGAATCATAGAATTGGCTGGGTTGGAAGGGACCTCAGAGATCATTGAGTCCAACCCTTGAACCACCGATGCGGTTGCTAGACCATGGCACTGAGTGCCACATCCAGTCTCTTTTCAAATATCTCCAGGGACGGAGAATCCACTGCTTCCCTGGGCAGCCCATTCCAATGTCTGATCACCCTCTCCATAAAGAAATTCTTTCTAATATCCAACCTAAACCTCCCCTGGCATAACTGAAGACCATGCCCTCTTGTCTTGTTGAAAGTCGTCTGGCAAAAGATACCAACCCCACCTCTCATATTAGCACACATACCTTGCACCACACTAAGCACCACATCTCCAAAGAACAGCAGCACTGGAACTTTTTTAGGAAAAAACACACAAGTTTATAACTAAGTTTATAACACACAAAGGTTAGATCCCTAGGATCTAATCTACTTTCAGGTTTGCCTGAAATTTTAGTTGTTGCTCTCTACCCAGACAGAACTGACCAATTCCAAAGCAAATATAAGCTCAGGCTTCAGACAGATACTGTTTTTCCAAGACTGTTAAGCTGCTCCAAGTTTTACAGTGAGATCACTGCACAGCACCTGTGCCCCTGCCCCCCAAGGCTTTTGTCATTGCTCATCAGCTATAAATTCAAATGCACAGATCCACATAGTATCTCAAATAAAATAAAAAAAAACAAAATGACATGAGGAAAACCTGCCTGTACAGTTGGGATTTAGTGGACACAAAGGGTTTTAATATGTAAGAATCCTAACAGAAATGAAACAACCACTTAATCAAACAATAAAACATGTTGCTGAAAAAACCAACACACTCCCTGTGCTATTCAAATTAAACCTTTACTGAATCGAAATTACACTTCACTATATAGCTGCAGTTGTAACCAAAGCACTTAATATTTTAGGGTAATTTTAAGTACTGGACTAGATAAAGTAATTTTGAAGAGAAAAAATTAGATTTGGGAGAGAAAAAAAATAGCTAAGGTATGTAAAATTCATTTTACCAGTCTTGAAAGTTTTTTTATAGTATTATATCCCTGATACCTTATTTGCAAGTAAACTGTACATTTCCAAAGAACCTGGAGATTTCAAGTTCCTGTAATATTAGAAATCCTTGAAAATATTTAAATTTTATATACTTTCATATAAGTATGAATGCTTTTTATTCACCTTTGGCAAGTATTTGCTGCCATTTCTTGTCCCTGCAACATGGTTTAAGATAAAAAAAATAACTGATTAAAGGCATGTTGAGTATCTAGAATTATTCGGGTATGATTGCCAAGTTTTGCAGTAGTTAAAATTACATAGTTTTAAATTATAACCTTGTTTTATATTTCTAGGTTTTAGAGTTTTATGAAGTGTAAAATTGCTTGCATTAACCTTCTGTCATGTCTACCAGACTTCTGAAAAAGTATTCATGCTTGTGCAATCTATTTCTAGTAAAGGGAAAAAACAAAACAAAAAAAGCAAGCATGCCTACCTCCCAGTAGCCAAATAAACCTCAGGTGGATTAGTGAAAGCTTTATGTGCATTAATTAAAAAATATTAATCATGAACATATATACCACACAATCATGAGCCGACTGAATACGTAAGACACAATATACAACTAAATACTCATTTCAGTGAAATCAATGTAAAAGAGCAGTAGTCACATTTAATGGCTCTTAAATACATGAGATCTAATATTTTCCAGGAACTGTTCCATGCCTGGCTAAGCTTGTTGATGTGTATATTACTTAGTACAAACACACCAAAGTATTTCTATCAATAGAAGCACCACTGTGCTACAAGGACTCTTCTGGGTCATCTAGGGCAGCCCCTGGCTGGCAGACATGCCACTGAACTCCCTGAACTCTTTCTATAAACCAATCAAGATCCCTCATAAAAAAAAAAAAAATTAAAAAAATAATTGTTTCAAGGCTTACAGTGCTAAACTGTGAAATATGATTGCTCAGCTTTTCAAGAACCCTCCTCTATCTTCACGTTTGTCAACTGTTTATTGACATTTAATTCTTTTATAACACAGCCCTACAGGTTGAATAGACCTTTTTTGTCTCAGACTTCTCTCTCCCCCTATTCACCTTACCACCATCTCGACCTACTTCTATTAGTCCAATCACTAATTCACAAGCAAACACATGCAAACACTTTATCTTCTGCTCAGAAAATAAGTTCTCCAGGCCCCTCATCATTTCAAGTAGCCCTTCTCCACAACTCTTCTCACTAACTTCATTACTTATTTGAAAGGCTCAGGACTCACAACAGTATCGTGCACCAGGTTTCATCAAAAGTTTTTAGAATAGTGTTAGTATCCACCCTACTTAAAATACAGCACCTAATGAATCACATATTTGTTTTTGCTATAGTTGCAACACTGTCTTGACTTTAGTCAATCATTAGCCTTCTGAGGAATCAAACAAGAAATCATCAACATCGAAGAGAAATTAACAAGATAATTGCATACAGTTCTATCATACCACACGGAGTGAAAACTGTTATTGCAGCAACACTGACTTTGCATGTGATATTCCAGGACTGGGACTAAGTATATGCAGTTTAACAAAAATGGAAGTCACAGCCTGCAAGAAATGATAATAAGCTAACTTTATAAAAAAGCAAACAAACAAAAGCTTACCCAAAAAAGTCTGCACTGAAGAAAATACATGTTAAATGCCTTCAGTGTAAGTTGCCTTTCCCTGACACAGAGAGCAATAGAACATCATGCAAGTTTTAGATCTCAATTACAACATCCTAACAGGATTAAGTAAAACCCCCTAAATCTGTAACTATATTTTAATGTATAAATTCCTTATTGTCACTGACAAGTATCTGTTTCAAAGCAAAACAACGTCACAGGAACAGCTGGATGGCAGTTTTAAGCTCAAATGAACCAGCATCACACGCTGACAAGTCATCTCTCTGATTGCTTTTGAATGGCAGCACATGCAGATTTATTCTGTGCCATAAATTAGAACAATTATTTCTCTGCAGTTCACTTTTTATTTCAGACAGAAAGCCCCTGAACATATTTTTAAAGGATATCTTCCCTTTCCTTGATGATAAGTTCATTCTGTTCCTCTAGCTGTCTGATCTTCTTCTCAAATGACTCCTGCTCAGCTTTCAGCCGTTCTTCTGTCACCTCCTTTTCTTCACTTACTCTGAAAAGAATGAGAGAAATAAAATATATGCACATAACCACAATGCCTGACTTCTACCTCCTCTGCTTTCCAGGTAAATGGATATCACCCTCTCCACCCTTAAAACAGGTTAGTTCCTCATAATGTTTATTACATTACAGTGGAAGATGTATAGGACTTCATGCAATAGATTACTTTTTTTTCAAAGACAGTAGTCACACTAGAGCATATGCACATTAATGGGCAGCAAAGAACAACAAAGTGAGAACTTGCACCCACAGTTAGATTTGTGCAGTCTGATTCCTTGCAGCCGTAATGAAGACACACTGGGATCCTTACAAGCCTAGGGCATGTAGACAGACAACTCAAATAGGAAAGCTTAGCAGCTGAGACAGAAAGGAAATTGATAAACTCTTCTGTTTCTTCATATATAAACTAATCCTTCTTTCACTTTTAGTGGTCAAATGTAAGACTAGAAAAGGAACCATTTTTCTTCTTAGTTTTCTCCAAACAAAACAGTTTATCCTCTTATGGGGATTTTAAAATATAAAGCCATAGGAATACATTTTCCTTTCTGTCTGGGCGATGGCAACCTGTATCTTACTGCTCAGTTTAAATAATTGGATCAAGCTTAAAAGATGGCAATGTGAGAAAGGTTTACAATGGTCATTTATTCTGCACCTCAAGAGCAGGCTGTAAAAACAATTAGTCTGGTAGGCAAGAAGACCATTATTCACAGATGATCCTGTAACTATGCTAAAAAACATGGCTTAGACATCATGGTTCTATAATAGCTCTACAAAAATATTAAGTAATGAGCTTAGACTAATAAATATTATTGCTATGCACTTAGGCAATTTCTGTGCTGAAGGCTCTTAAAGTCTAGGCTTTTATGATGATGAAACAGCTGCCACAGCACAAATGACAGGAGAACAAAGCACTGTAACTGTCATGCAAACTTCAATATTAACTTCAAGTGGAACATTCCTATAGAAAGAGGAAATGAGGGAAAATTACATAATTATATATCTACGTATATATGCACTGGACTACACCTTCCACTCATCAGACTCATTAACACTTAACTCCATTCAGGGACTGAGCCACCCATTTGACATCATGACATTTCCTTTAAGAGGGAAGAGTTTTGTTCTGCAGTTCCAGTGGAGAAACCATAATACCACCCCACTGGGGTGAATTATAGATATACAGTATTGCCCAAACTTGAAAACTAACCCACAGCCCTTGCCATAACAGATCAAGCAAACTGCATTAATTTTGAAATAATTTCTAACACTGAAACTCAGAATCTCTCTACATTCCTGAAGGACAAAAACAGCATTCAGCATGCAATCATATTCTGCAAATTAGAGCAGTTTGAAATGTACAAATTATCAATTACAAATTTTCTAAATTACAGAAAAAGACATGAATGCAGCACAAAAGCATTCCACTATTCATCTGCCCAAAGCCTTAGTTACAATCGTGTCCCCAGCAGTGTTCCTCAACTCATTCCTATGCCCTTTTCCCTCCATTCAAGGCTGTGAAAACAGATGTACAAAAAGAAAACAGTGAAAAGGCGACCAGCTATATTAATGCTGGATCCCTCACAATACCTATGCAACTTCTTAGTTAAGTAGGCATCAAACTTCTGAAAACCATCTACCATACATCCTTGCTCCCCAGTGCAGTTACAACTATGTTACATATGCCACAGGATGCAAATCCAGCCTTTTGCATGTAACCACAAGTTCTTTTTCTCTGAATCTTAAGCAGTCAGGTATGTAAATACATGTATGATGACCTTCTTTCATGTAATCCATTTACAAACTTGCTTCAGATAATCAGTGAAAGATGGAAGAATGTCTGTTTCTTAGAGAAGGAAAAAAAAAAAAAAAAAAAAAAAGACAACAGAGAATGAAATCCATCAGTTAAAGAAAGACAATGAAGATGAAGACAGACACAATATCCAAGACAATGGAGACACCGTATAGATGAAAGACCAGAGGGAAACATGAACACAGAAAAAAAAAAAAAGATCAAAGGGGAAAGAGAGGACAAGTACTATCTCTGGGGCTCCTGATAAGGAAGGAAGCATGCTTACTAGCTGCAGGAGTGATGCTGCATAAGAAAAAGGTTTGGGACAAATGAAACCCCAAGCCATGCTGGCACCTAAGAATATTAAGCTCATGTAAGAAAATTAGGTAAGAAAGAACAGAGCACTGGAGAAATTTCACTAAATCTAGCAGATTTTACCCATCTATAGATTCTGTGATTTGCTGCTTGTCTGCGTCAAATTCACAAGCTTTGTTTGTATTTAACACAGATCACAGCCAGCTGTCATACTCCCAGACACATTAATACACTGTGCCACATACCTTATGCAGTAAATGAGAACAGTAAACGATCTTAGAAGAAACTTGGCAGTGTGTGTTTATGTATCACAAAGCAAGAGACAGCTCATAAAGGGCAGGGGAGATACAGACGACAGTTACCCACAGGAGGAGGCAAAAGGAAGTTAGAGAAAAGGAATACAACAGCATAATCAGATTATGCTGGATTTATGTCACATCCTATATATAGCTCAGTAAGGTTTTTTATACACCTAATTTTTTTTGGATTCTGGCAGTAAAGAACAGATTATTTTTAGCAGAACTACGAAGGCCACACAGAAACATTACATGGCTCATAATGTTCCTCAAAACGATTTTCATCCGTTTTCATCTGCTCCTGGTCAGAAAAGAGCAGTGAAAAATGGAAGGCATTGCAACTACAAAGGGCACAACTGCTCCATGGGGCAACACACCAATGTCCAGATCTATTATTATTCTTTCCAGAACAAATGGAGCACTGACAGGTGAGAGTGAAGATGACAAATCAGTAAACTATTCCTGCTGCTCAGAGTCTGCAACATTTTCTTGCATGCAGTTTACATTAACCTGTGTTGTGTCACAGGAGTCATAAAGTCATTTTTGTTCCAAGATTAGTTTTAAACTCAACAATTTGAAGCCTCTGTAATTCTAGACACATCTAAATAGAGGTTTTAATTTTATTTCAGAAGAGCCTCTGTAGAAAAAGAAAAAATACATAATGCAGATATATTGACAAAAAGCCCTCCTAGGACATGAGCCTTGGGGTTCAAATTAATTTCTAATTCACCACTTCCAATTATTATAGTGTGCTCCCAAGTCCACTGCTGATACTAGTACTTCTGATTGTCTGATCTGAAGAAAAAATTGATCAACAAGTTTGCTGATGACACTGACTAATTCCACTGAGTAAGCAGAGTTGATGCTCTCCAGGTGGAATTTTTGAAGCACTGCACAGGTCAACAGCACGTCAAGTTTTATTTGTCTAATGAAAAACTGGCATGCACAAGAAAGTGCCATGATAATGCATCAACACTCCACTGGGGACAAAATTTGAAAATAACTCTTCTTGACTGAAGGGATTTAAAAATCTTTACAAAAGAAAAAAAAGAGCTGAAAAGGCAATTTAAAATAGTGTTTTCTATTTCTTAAAAATGTTAGGGAAAAAAATAGCTTTTACCAAGAGAAATCTGAATGTATTAAAAACTGTAGCTAAGAAAGTTAACACAGAAGACAAACTAAACTAAAAGCAGAGACACAGCCACTATAAACTTCACTGACCAGCCCTTTATTTGTTTTGAATATTTATCTTTTAGGGAATAACCACTTGATACTAATCTGCCAACTAGCTGGCAAAGATGAAAATACTTTGGCAACCATTCTCAAAAACTGCAAGTTTTACATGGAAAGAATGGCATCTGGAATAGACAATACCAAAAGGGAAAGGAAAAATGGGGCAAACAGCAAGATAAGGGCATTGTGCAGAACCCAGGACACAGAAACCATGGAATGAAACCAGGTATTCCAAGTGAAAGATGCAATCCAAAAAGATGAAGCAGTACATTTTTAAGCCAGAGTGATCATAACAAACCTCTGGCAGAACTGAAAAAAATAAGTGACTTATAATAGAAGCACTGCAGGAAGAATGGCAGCATTTTTTGTCTAAGGACACAGTACACAAATCTGATACTTTTAAGAGTATCATGGGCAGTTTGTGTAAATTAAAAAAACATAACAAAAAGCCCCAACAATCCCAAAACATAATTGGAATTGCCTCACAATGGATAAATTTTCTGATACGCAACTTGCAAGATAATAAAAAACCAGAGCCCACAGCATGATTTTACAGCTGCAAATCACTTTTTAAGCACAAAAGGTAAGTGTGGTTGGTTATAAAATAATCCTAGGCATGCTTTAACTAGCAACAAGAACTAATTCCCAGACAAGCTTAAGGATATCTCATTTGCAGTTTCACTGCCTGACCAATTAAGAGAACTGCAACACACTACTGCTCCTGAAGTAGCGTGCACACACACACACACACACACACACACACAAAGATCTTGACATTGAAGCTAAAGCCAGGTAACAATTTGGTTAAATATAATGTAGTGTAACTCAAGAGAGAAGGCAACCCAAAAGGCCAAACACTGCAGATTTGTAATATGGGCTTCCAGAGGAAAGTTGTCCTTCAAAGATCCTAAGAGCTGGAAGAAAAACACTTAAACAGCAGATCTACGCTACAGTAGTTTTACTGTCCTCTTTTGTAATGATTTCCAGTTCTGTAACCAAATTAACCTTCTGATTCCCATTTTCACCTTTTGTTGGAAAATGTCAATTTTAGTGGGTCAATTTCATTTTCATATCAGGAAAAAAGGTCCACATAAAGCAATGCCAGCAGAAAAGACTAGCATCCTAGACTGCCAGCACCCTGGAAAGGGTTTAGGAATCCAAGGTCTTTAGGAAGGAGGAAGTATTTTCTCGGTAAGGGACAAAGGGCTCTCCAAAAGCTGTTTTACCAACTGCTGGGTACAAGTCATTCTGGGCATGGCAGTGGTCTTTTACAGAAAGACACTGATCTGGTAGGAAAAAACATCTTGTATCTCATCTGAAAAGGGCAGTCACCCCCTCCCCTGGGTGGATAAGGGCTTTCTACCTAGACTGCTTTCAAAGATTTGTTTGCAAAGACAACAGGGAGCCAGCTTTATCCATGTTTATCTTAGCTGGGAAAAAAAAATTTAAAAAGTAGTTAAATTCCAATTCTCACCACTAAAAACAAAAATTAAACTTTCATGAACAATTGTATGCCATTTTAGTAAGTGCCTCTGTTCACTGAAAAGCAAACTTCATATGTGAACTGTGCAGGCAAGGAATTTATGACATACTTGTCATCATAGGAGCCAGAACACCACAGTATTATGGCCATATATCAGTTGGGAGAAAGGTGAATGCTTGCAAGCACACACACACACACTCACTGTTCCTGCAAAGGAAGTTATGACCCTCTCCATTCAGTCTCTTAAAATATCTCACTCCAGAATACTCCACAATCATTCCCAGTATGGTGCCTTGCAAGTCCTCAAGGCTCAGCAGTCAAGTGGCTGGGTCCCAGAGGACCTTGCAGTGTTCCCTCCTGGAAGACACTAATGTGTCCTGACACTGGTGCAGAGTATGAGGGTAAGAATCTTTCAGTGTCTTCACCATGTCACTGCTCATTTCATTACATAAGCTGATGACTGCTTCAGGAGTAGCCTGCAGTAAGTAAAGCTCAAAGGAAGTGGGTTTTTTGCCTCTTAAAAGGACTGTTTTTGTAAGGAGAGTTAAAATTTGCTTTTCCTGTGCCTGCTGCTTTCACCACCACATCATCAGCACCTCTCTGAAAACACAAAGATGTTTTCATGCTGGTCATTTTTGAAAATAATGGCTTGCTCACACTTGAGAATTTCCCATTTACTCACTTTGGCATTTGTGGGCATGATTCATTCTACTCAGAACTTCCCCTACAAAAAACAATTTTAAAAGAATCGGATGACACAATAAAAAAATATTGAATTTACAACATTTAAGTTTTTTAAACTTTGGATTCAGTGTGCCTCTCTCTTTTCAACTTAGGAGGAAAGATAGATTGGGTATGTTCAAAGGAAGGCAATATAATGGTTAGATTTACTGGTGGCAGCACAGAGCAAAAACCAAGATTATTTAGCCTAGAAAGAAGGATTAGAAAGGATACAGCTGAGTCCTTCCTTTCAGTCCTGTCTGAAAACTCAATTTCATGAAGTCCCTACCAGCTAATGTGATGTCAGACACTGGAATCCCCAGCAGCAGACTCTTACAGCCCAGGAACTGATTTTTCTCAAAGGAAAGGATAATAATAATACAGCCAGCATTAGAATTTACTCACACTAAGACAAAGTCTGTCACCAGAGTGCATTAGCTCATGCACAGGCACACATATTCCCAATGTTCAAAAATGCACTGGGAATGAGAGCTGGAGGAAGAGAATAAAAAATAGGAAGAGAAAGAAAAGTACATTAGCTCTCCTTCAGCAGTCACAAAAGTCAGAGGAAAGACCAATATCCTGAACTGCTCAAGCAAGACTTGGTTGAAATTCAAGCCCCAGGAGTTCATCATATTTTGCTACTAGTTTCCACGCAGACAGAATTTCACCACTTTACAAGTGCCTTGATGCAGACAGTTACTGACCAATCTATTTCTGCCCACCATCCTGCAACAAAGTGCAAGAATTTATTCCAGCTAATATCATTTTCACTCATAACTAGAAGCAAAATAAAGAAGGGTGAAGTATAGCTCTGATCAAGTAAGATCTTTATTATTCCAATTATTACAGGACAGTCATCTTGGAAAACTTTCAGCTTTCTCCTGGTCCTTTTTCTTCACTGAAATAGCAAAGAATGTTCTACTGCATGTAAAAACCCTCCACCATTGCAGAAGTAGGGACAAAAATTATGGAGAGTTTTTAAAAAGTGACGAGGTGAGCGGAATTAAAGTTCAACTTCCCTATTACTCTGCAAAGGTCTTTTAATTACATCCAATAAAAATATGATTAGGTTTAAAAATAAAAGAGAGCTAAGTATAAAATAATAGTGTTCCACTAATTTTACTTTTCAAAATTAATGTTGCTGCACCTTCTATTTTTCTTCAAAGAAATGTCAGGCAGAAATATCAAACTGTCCTCAGGGAAAAATCACAGCATCTGAGATTTAAGAAGAATCCCATGCTCAAATGAGTTAGTGTACTGCTATTCTCTAGGGAGCAGTGCATTATGAAGAACAATGTAATAAAAGGCTTTTTTTAATATTAGAATATACCGATATATATCAACAGTGGCAACAGTGTCCAAATAGCTCCAACATCTGACAATTTGTAACTAGGCTTCCCCGCAATCTACTCTTTATGACAGCCTTAACTAGACATTTTCTAACACGGTGTTGGATAAAATAGAGTTGCAAGCATGAAGAACTTCAGAAATTACTGAAATACTGTATAGCAAGAAATCCTATATTGGTACAAATTATTAGCACACAAAATGCTTCACTGGATGAGGATAATCAGAGAGAAAATATTCCTAGCTGCACCAGAGACTTATAGCATGACCTTGAGCAAGTAACATAATTTCTCTGCCCATATTTTCCCATATGAAAAGAAAAAAAGACAGTAATGCTTGCCAATTATTGCACAGACATAAAAAAAAAATCTATGGCAAAAAACACCTGAGAACTTGCTTTTTCTAGAAAAACTCTTATATAGTCTTACTATGGACACTATCTTTAGCCCAAAGGATGCAAGATCATCTCACAACTTTCTTTCCCCTCAGGTGTGTGGCCTGATGGAGTCCCATGTGCTTCTTCTCAATTTTGCAGCCACTATGTAAGAAGCAGATTTCCAGAGATTCTGAAGTTTTAGGGACACAGAGGGGAAGAAAAATCACCTCACTCAAATTCAGCCTATTTTTCACATAATTTATCTTCATATATGAAACTAGCACTGGAACAAAACTTGCACTATTTCTGCTTTTCCTTTCAAAGAACAGGGAGAACTTGAAGAAATTAATCAATGACAACAAATAAAAAATGGCTAGGTAAGTTAAAATTACACTGGACTCTTTATTGCTCTACCTGGCAAAACATGGGCAAATACTGATTAACATGTTTCAGCCACAAGATAACCAATCCATCTTCGATATATCCAAAAGCTTACCCTTGACAAATAAACATAAAAAAGGTTTCATATCAACAAAGTTTGCCATTTCCAAAGGATAATGTGTTCATTTAAAGCACATGATACAAGCAACAAACCAAACCCTAACCCTGTGGCTCTGTCTACACAAATGAGCTACTGCAGGTCACAGGACTTCAGAGCTTGTTTTCAATAGGTTTAGGGTCATGAAGCAGGATAAAAAAAACGATCAGGCTGCTTCATTGTACATAACTCTTCCTGCAAGAAATATTACCTTATGCAGATTTTCAGTGCCATAATGCAGTTCTGCATTGCTTGATGTTAATTACAGGAATAACTACTTAAGATAATGCATTTGCAGGTGATTCTTATTCTTACCTGGCAAGTTCTTTAATTAAGTTTGCAATGCGTCTCTTGTCCTCAGGACACAAATCCTTTAATGAAGCACTTCTAGTTCCTCCTTCACTAGTGACCTGAAAATTTAAAGCAACATTTTAGAAAGTACTCTTTAAAGGAAAAAAAATAATCCTGAGATAAAAAAGCATGTAAGGACCTAAAAATTAGAAGCTGAAAGTTGACAAATTCTAACTGGAAATAAAATACATATTTATGAAAATGTAAGCAAAGGTCAGTGAAACAAACTACCAAATCGTGAAGAATTCTTTTAAGAGATTTGCAATTCACATGTAAGCTGTTCTCTTCAATTGGGTAAAGTTCTAAGATATACACTATTCACTGATTTTTACTGCATAAAGGACAGTACCTTCTCATGACTTGGAAATCTTGTGCAATAATATCCAAACTCAATAATTTAAGTATTATTATATTTGGATCTTAAAATAAGCAGTAAAAAAAATCTCCACCTTATTGATGCTGACCATAGCATAAAAACCAGCAAAAAAAGTATCCAGTAATTATGAGTAGATGGTAAATCCTTATTTCAAAGGATTTTTTTGTAATATTCAGAAAAGAACACATCCTTTACACATGTCACTGTCATTTGGGTTTAATCACTTAGGTGCTACCTTTGTTTTTACTACTCTTTCTCAAAACAAACCTTTAAAGCAGTGCAGTATTTCAGTTCTTGCAATACATTCCATCATGGGGAGAAATGCAGCACTTCTGATCAATGTCCACCAGAGAGCACACTGCTGCTCGTTTTTTCAGAAGTCCCTTGCATTACTGAGGTTAGCAGCATGACCTGTTCCAGACTGTTATGTATCAAAACTTCTGTCATTGGTAACTGAGTTCTCCAGTATTAGCAATAAGCATGTAATACAAATCAAAGATAAAAGCAGCAGTAAGAGCTATGCCATTCTGTCCCAGATCTGGGCAAGCTTGTATTTTTCTGATTATTCCAACTTCACATTAACTTTTACAAACCTACAAATATTACACAGATCCACGAGCACACAGAGTGCTTAGCATGAGGCACAAGAAAGCCTTGCAGTCTGACCCAGTTAAATCAATACAGCACAGAACAACCTCTGCACATTCAAAGCAAACACTGGGCTGGGCAGTAATGGCAGCTGATCCACACACCTCAGAGAGGAAATGCCCTCTTTCATTTTTAGCTAATTGCTTCTTGAACAGTTCTGATGGCATTAGTGAAGGTGATTTTAAGAGAAGATACCTCAAGCTGCTACACGAATCTATGAACACAGTGTCACATAAACATCAGTGGGATGAAGAAGAAAATCTGAGAAATTAATCTGTGCTTTCTTCTTATCACCCACAGTCATGGGTCTATAGTGAAAAAAATTCTCAGAGGCAGGCTTGTCCTATAACACACACCAAAATGAAGCTGTGGAATTATGAACAGCTAGCTCCACCATCTAAACACGATGACAAATAAGACAGAGGTCAAGACTGGATTGTCTCCTTGTTCCTGATTTCTGTCCTTTCTGGACAACTCAGGGTAGAACAGAGTTTCATAGCTCTATTTTCTTGATGAAATGCATAGCATAAATGAAAGACTCCCTCACTTCATAAACCCAGATGACTTCTGGAAGATGACAAGCTGCGTGACAGAAGAATACAAGTTCTAAATCATGTTTGAAAAATGGCACTTCTCAACAGATTTCTGAATACCACAGTAAATATCAGAATAGCTTTTCTAAGGAAACCACTTTGAAATTTCTAATTCAATGCACTGTAGGAAAAGTATCACCTATTATCACAGGAGTGAATAAGACAATCCAAAGTAGAGCCAGAGATACCATTAACTGACAGAAGTACTCTGACTACTTAAATGCATTTTTAACTTTCACTGTCAAAAACATAAAGTGATTTTCACCTCCTAATATGAGCATCCACAGCAAAAAGGTGTCTAAAAAGAGTTGTACAAGTTTTTTTTTTCTAAGTGATATGATGACAGCAATGAAAATGAATACTGCAACACAGCTTCTTGAATGTTTAGCTAGTAATATATTGATTAAGGGCTACTTAAAGCCACATTTTCTCTCTGTACACACAGACACAGGCATTATATATAAACTCTTCTACATAGCCCTTGGTTATGTACCACTTACATAAATAAAAGCATTCAAATTCTGTCCTCTCCAGGGGGGTCACAGAAAATAACTTTTGCCAGCAAGCCACTATGTAAGTGGCCAAAAAGTATAGGAGACTGCAAATATAGTAACACTCCAGAACTGTTTAAAAGTTTTCCATATAAAGATTTTTTAAAGACATTTTTCTACTATGTGCAGTCTTAAGAGTAAGAAAAATTTTACTTTACTGACCTGCTGACCTGTCATATCTCCTGCACTCCTAGCAGAATCCATGGAAAAAGAAGCAACAGCTACAGGCACCTTGAGCTCAGTGCCACTTCTTTGATATGTTGGTGAACACCTTGTCCTTAGATTTCCTTTTGTAGACACACCTGTAGAAGAAAGGCAAGGAGAACACACAGATTATAAAGCTAACAGGGTCCCTTCTCTTTCCTCCTGCTAGAAGACTTTCACAAATGCATTAGCAGCTCCTTTTGAAAGGAATGAGAGTTTCGAGTATGTTTCTAGTTCCTCCAGCCTCCTACTCCATACAAAATTTCTCTGGGATTAATGTATCAACAGAGAAAGAAGTGCACAGCACTGAAAGGCACCCAGCCCCAATAAACATCAAACCCAATTCTGAAACACAAACGTTGTCTTCTGACTGCAGTTCAGTGCAAAACCCTGTGCCTAAGATGCAAAAGCATAAAATTGAGTTTCTGTTTTGACAAAGTCAATGAAGATCCAAGCACCATCCAGCAGTAAGTGCTGTTAAAAGCAGCACTTCCATGATAAAATGTAATTTTTTTCTGCTATACAAAGAACATACCTATGGCTAAGTCTATTTTTTTCAGGAAGAGACACTTGAGGAAGGTAACACTGCAGTGCACACTACACAGATCACCTGTAAAAAGCTTCCTGCCACAATGAGAATTAGTTCACCCCCAGCAGCCATAACAATATTAAAGCACTGAAAATCCTGGTGCTGAAATCATGAAGTGCCAGCTCTGACACTAACACTAAAATCTCCCAGAGCCAAGATGAAAGATGACAGCTTCTTCATACTGCCTCAAGATTTGAGTTCTGACTGTTCAGAAATGCAAAAAGTTTTGATCAAAAAAAAAAAACAAACCACCCCACTTGATTTTATGCTAGCAGATAAATGCATTTATTTGGGTAATGAATGTCAGAAGAGGGACAGCAATTCAGGTGAAAGAACTGAATTAAAATGAGAGGAAATGGTCTCAAGTTATGCCAGGGGAGGTTTAGATTGGGCATAGGGAAAAATTTATTAACAGACAGAGTAGTCAGGCACTGGAACAGGCTGCACAAGAAAGTGGCGTAGTCACCACCCTGGAGGTGTTGAAAAACATGTGGATGTGGCACTCAGGATGTGGCTGGTGGTGCTGAGCTGATGGCTGGACTTGATCTCTTCCAACTTTAATGTTTCTATGATAAGCTTTACCATCTCCTTGCTCATACCCAAGGGAAAGCTACATTTCTGAAATTCTCTTCCACCAAAGTAGAAGAACATGTCCCAGAGTAAATCCAGTTCCTTCATTAAAACGCCTTCCACTGCCTTCTTTCCACAGCACAGACTACAGCAATCTGACATCTCTGGGCTTGAACTATGCAAGCTACAGAACACACACAGATTATTTTCAACAGAGCTGTTTGGCCAGTGGTTTTGAGTGGTAACCATGCTACTCCAAACCTAAAGAGAAGGATTACCTCAAAACGTAGAGCTGCCAGACATACTCTGGGGATATACACAATTTTTAAAGAATTAATCATCCCCAGATATGTTTTCAGGATTTGGTATCATGGTAAAACTGTATTTGAAAACAATTAGGAAATTCTGAAGGGAGACTAAGAATACCCTTCTTTTTTCTCGGGATATACACCAGAATGTACTCAGTAAATCAAGGTCAAGAGAAAAAAAAATTGTTTTTTCTTTACACAATGAATCTTCATTTTAATTGTTCTCTTCAACATTTAAAAAAAAAGACCTGAACATCTCTAATGCTTCAGCCTTGTTTGGAAACCACATTTAAAATTAAGCTTATCTTATAAATTGGACAAATGTACCTACAATAGAAACAACTCCCCTGAAACTGTTCATCTTACACCTCATGACTATCTAAGCAGCAAAGCATAAATCCTCTGTTCTAATCCTGTATGTCCCATTACATACATGGACTTGAGATGACTCTCTACCTTACACACTCATATACACAAACCACACACCCAAAAAGAATGTAACATTCACAGGAAAAACCTTTATTTACAGCTATTAGCAGGTCATACCTGAAACAGATATCATTGGCTGTTCTTCATCAGAAACTGCATGTGGTTTTGTTAAAGGTAATTTTAAAAAAAAAGAGAAGAATCTTGACCCTGTAAACAGAACTACAAAAATAAGGATTTTGGCTCCTAATTTTAAAAGACTGTCAATAGGAAAATAAAGTGGCTACACTTTGGGATAACCAAAAGCAAGAAAAACTTGACTAGAGGAAAAAAAAACCACACACAGATTGCTAAAACAGAAATCCTTACTCTTACTTTGCACAAACTTTCCACCTGTGAAGATTATCTTAGAAGTCACCTTCACAAGAGATCCCAGGGACCAGCGCCAGTTGCAAGAGCAATTACTAAGATAATGAAGTAATAATATTTATTTAAATCAGAGCAGGTTATCATTATATAAGGAACTTCTTGATATGTAAGGAAGACAAATTCCAAAGCAGTGTATAATTGCAATGAAATACATTTTGTAAAACAAACTCTAGGAAACATAAATGCAAAAGGTTTCAAAGGAAGTTGATGATTCTCATCTGATCATCACATGATGAGTAATGAGGGAAGTCTGAGGACTGATTTTCCATAAGAAGATCTAGATTTGTCCTGAAGTAGCTTTAAAAAAAAATGTAAAATAAATAAATAATTTTTTAAAAAGATATTTCAACAGCTTTCAAATAACCCACAGCTTTAACTATTAAATTACTTGACTGCATAAAACACTTAAAATTACACAGGTTTGGGCACCATGTAATTTGTTCTATGCTAGCAGTCACCCAACTTGAATCCTCATCCTAGAAGTCACTAAAAATAGGACTCAAAACACTTCAGGGAAGGGTGTAAACTATAGTCTCCTTCTTAAAATCACAATTTCATTTAACTGAACATGAAGAATTTATTCCCCCATAACTAGCACTATGTGAAAGAGAAAAACCAAAGATAAGGACACAAAAATCTGCTCTCCTCTCTTTTGTTTATACCCTTCTCTTTCCTCAACCTTCTAAGGTCAGCCAGGTAAATCAATTCCCTAATTTCTGGACTGTTTATAGACAAATCCACTTAAGGTTTTGCTGTTGTCTTCATACAATAAAGTTGAATTGTGAAAACATTTCAATTAACCTATACAAACTCTTGCCTTAACCAAGATTTGGTTTTGAGTATCATCTCAGAAACTTAATTTAATGAATTACCACAAGGCAGAGAACATTAGCAGCAGCCTAGACACCTTCCAGCAACTTCAAATTCAGTCAATACCCACTATCCATCACACAACTGTTACTGGTGCACTGGCAGGGCTTGGTCACAGGCTCCCTTGTGACTTGTTGATCCACTTTGTCACTTCTAAACAATTACAGAAATCTCACAGCAGTCTGAAAATATGTCCATGTAGCACTACTGCCAGAGACATCTCTCTGCAAACACACAAAGCACTTTTGTTCTCATCTGCCATCTATTTCTAGCTGTCACAACACAACGTGGGACCATGCCATGAGCCAGGTGTGGAAGCCGAATAAGATCAGGAGGTAAAACACTCTGGCCCCTCTTTCCAAAAAGCACCTGGGTAGCCCCAAAATCCTAGTCTGTATCACAGCCCAGCCCACAAAGCTGTGTCAGCACAAGACAGCAATCTGCAGGGTACTGAGGAGAGGATCTTCCAACTCATACTGCTGAGGGAAACAACAAACTTCAGCAGAGGTGATTGCTTTCTCAAGTGACTTATGGTTAACCTGAGCCTCAGCACATGGCTATAGGAAATAAAGCAGCTTTTCCTAAGCAACACTTGCCTTTGGAAGTTCACCTGCAGTACTGGCACTGTTGTGGATAGATACTTACTAGCAGGTGAAGAAATCAGTCAAAGTTGTTGCTGTTACTCTCCCCAGCTACTCTCCCAGGAAGGTCTGCAGGCTAGTTTATTAAAATAAACCAAAGTCAGATCAGATTACCTTAACTGGCTGGACTGAAAGTTGCATTGACTCATGAACAGGTCCAACATCCTTGTCTCACAGTGAATGACTGAGGACAGTAACAGCATCAACCACTTTGCATTAATCAACCATTTAACATTAATCCACTGCCACACGCCTGTCCCAAGATTTCCAGTAATAAACTCCACTTTATAAACCTTTTACCACCACAGCTGACATTCAAGAACACAGCAGAACAGTCAGCACAGGCACTGGAGAAACTGAGCACCTTAATGGTGTTGTATCTGCCTTGCTATGCCGTATCTATTCAGCAGTTATAGAGAGAACTTCAGTCTTCCATAGCCATTAAAGCAGCATTGCCATATATCCCCCAACCTCCCACTCCTTTTATAAAAAGCATTCCCTATTATTTACTCTTAGGACATATGCATTTTGGGGTATTTAAACTTTTGCAAGATCAGAGGCAACACTTGCACAAACAAGCAAAATGGAAGTGGTAGCCAGGAGGAGCCTCAGGCCTTGAAATATCATGGTGCATGAGGCCACTGCTGGGCTTAAGAGACCATTTTTAGTCATGGGAAACAACCTGTCAGCTAACTGATCAAAATAACTAAATAAAACGAAATCATTTTAGCACTTTCACAGCGGAACCAAGTGGAGACAGCGCGTCAACAAATCTGATCTTGGCAACAGCCTTCACCCTATCATATCACAGAGGAAGTTGCACGTTATTTTTTTTTTTTTTTAATACAATTGGAAAAATCATAACAATGTGTCCCCAGACAGCCCACTGGATGGTTGGGCCACTTCATTTTTGCCCTGCTTCGAGTGGGTGTGCAAACAAACACAAACACTTGAGGCTCAGCTTCTCCCTATCGATTCCTCTGCAAGTTCCTGCAAGCTGGACCCAGTTCCCCCATCTCCTACGTGTTTACCTGCACAGGAATTTCATCTCTAAGTCACACAGAAGGTGAACCCGCGCTTCTCCTTCCCTTTGCAGGGCAGCTCTGCCTGGAAACCCCACCACCCCCTCTCCTCCCTGCCCACCCCCAACTCCCCCTCACACCAGCTGTGCCGCGGCCACAAAGCCCACCCGTCCCGCAACTCCCCCGTCGGCTCCAGCCTCCTCCGCAGGAAAAACCCCGAGGCAGACGACCCCCCCGCGGCCTGCCCTGACAGACCGAGCCCCCGCCTCACCCTTCCCCACATCCCTCCCCCACCAGCTCCCTCCCTCCCTCACACCCCGCTCCCCTACACACAGAGAACACGCCCGCAAGCCGCCCAAGGCCCTCCCGACCAACGGCACGGCACAACTCCGGGGCAGGAACCCCCCTCACCGCGCTGCCTCAGCCCCGCACAAGGATACTGCCCCGGCTCCGGCAAACACCACCGCCCGCACCGGCGGCCGCCTCCGCCATCTTGAAACAACCGCCACTCCCAGCCTGCCCCCCGCCGCCCCCCCACCGCTGCGCTCCCATTGGCTGCCCGCCACGCCTCCGCCCCGCCACCTCCGGCGGTGGGCGGAGAGGAGCATGCTGGGAGTCGTAGTCCTCCCAGCGCAGGCTGAGGAGAGACCTGGCCCCCCGCGGAACTACCACTCCCCTCATGCCGACTGACACCGCCCGCCCGCCATTGGCTGCGCCCGGGCACTCGCCGCCAGAACTACTACTCCCAGTGCACCTCACGGCGCAGCCGCGGCTACGGAGTGGGAGGAAGGACAAAAGAGGCGCTTGCCCCGCCGCCCGAGCGCACACTCGGCTTCCCCTCTCCGCGGTGCCGGGGCGTTGGCGGTGAGGGAGGGGAACCGCGGAGAGGCCGGGGGAGGATGGAGGAGAAGCCCTCCGCTAGCATCAAGCCCTACCTGGACAAGCTTACCCTGGGGGTCACACGGATACTGGGTGAGTGGCGCTGTGGGAGAGCCCCTTGGGCCTGGGCTAGGCCTGGGACACCCGGTGGGGGGGGGGGGGAGTCGCTCGGTTGTCATGGAAACCGTCCCGGGATCACGGAAGGGCCGTCCCAAGGGTGGTTCTGCCAGAACCCAGAACCTCCTTCCCGAGGTGCTGGCCCGGTTCGGAGCGGGTGGGGTGAGGGCTGTCCCTGTCAGCCCCTGGGTCCGGGCCCGGGAAGCTGCAGGGGGGGTAAGGGCGGTGCTGCTGGATCAGCTCCCGGCCTGTGGGTTCTGTCAGGGACATCGCATTGCTCTGACCCTTCTACAGGCACAGAATAACCCCACCCTGTTTCCAGCGTTTGTGTCAACGGGAGAAATGCTAATTATCTCGGTTTATGAAGAGTCCTGCTGTTAAAATAAAGTAAAATAAAATAAAATAAATAAAATAAAATAAAAAAACACGAGAGCTTTTAAGATGTGAAAGTGGCGTTTAATTAAAAATCTTGCATGGTTTTTAGCCTCTTGTAACACAGGGTCAGCAAGCAGCATGCCCGGTGGAATTAGCATCCTGTGGTGTTCTGGCAAGACTAATCAGTGAATCTGCTCAGGATCAGCTCCCCAGAAGCAGTCACCCTGCAGGTTATTCCCCTACACTGGGACTTTTCACCACATTCCCTGCTTGCCATCTCTGTCTGGTGCTCAGCCCTTGAGCATCCCTGCAGTGCCTTTTGAAGTTCAGCAAGCATGCAAGATATTCAGCATCTGAAATTAAGACCTCTCAGACAAAACGTCACTCATGGCAGTAGAATCACAAGAAATGGTGACGGTATTTGTGTGTGTAGAGGATTTTAGCATCAAACCTTTCATCTGTCACCATCTTGGGGCAGATTGTTTCTATTTGTGTGGATGGGAACACTCTACATGGAGCCTTGAATATGAAAGCATTACAAATGGAATTTCAGAACTTCTTCCCATAGCTTTTAGAGCCCAAACTGACCACTGTAATTGCCTCACCCAGCTGCTGTATTGCAGGGCAATGAGTTTCATCTCATAACCTAAGTGTATTGTTAATTGAAGATGTTTTTTGGTAGCTATCCAGATGAGATTGAAAGATCAAGCCCAAATTATTTCCGTAGTCTTCAGTGGTAAGAAGATCTAATCTTCCATATCAGTTCAGTGTTTTCTTACTAATCTATTGTCAGACTTACTAGCAAGATTTTTTTGCTTGTTTTCCAGTTGTGAAGTCAAGGATAACATTTTTAACACTCTCTAGAGCAGTAAAAAGCTGAAACTACTGATCATGAACCGTCATGGCAAATGCTTCTTTGAAGGAGCTCTTTGTAAAAGATCACCAGCCACGCCCACATTTTCACCCTTCGGGCTCAGATGAATGAGATCTGTGTGGTGTTAGCTATGCCCAAAAGTAACGTTGCTTTTAAGCTGTTTTTTGTAGGCACGTTATTTATGCCAGCAAGGCATGGAAGTGCAGGTTTGGCTCTGCAAGTCCTGCAGCATCCCTTTCACCTGGAAGGTGTTTCCTGGTTTGCATTTGGGTATTTTGTTTTTCTGTGTCTCTTATGACTTGCATTGTGCAGTATGAGCTATGTGTACCCCCCTGCACTGCTGTGATGTTTCTCTCTGGTTCTTTTCTCATCTTTCATCTCCTGGGTATTTTGTGCATTTTTTTGCCCTGTGAAGTAGTCCAAAGCATGTAAATTGTGCCACTAAATTGAAAAGAATTGCTGCACTAATTGCCAGACATTACCAATGTGTTCAGTGATTGATTCTTTCAGATAACAAAGGGTGTCTTGTTCAGAAAGATGCCTCACTCAGTAGTTGGCACTACAAACTATTTTATTTTAAATCTTCTTTTGGGAAGTCTCATGAAGCCAGTAGATACTTTGCTACCTAACACAGCACAAGAGCAGTAATAGGCTTTTGACTCTGTTGAGTTTGTGGAACACTTTTCAGGAGACAGAAACAAACCTCAACATACTCCTTTTCATCAAGAAAATTTCACACATGCAGTGAACGGGGAGCTTGAGGCCCAATTTTAATACCTTTATGAAATGTTAATTGCTCTCTTTCAAAAGCAGTCCTTTGAACAAACTCTGTATATGAGGTCAAGGCAGGGGAGGGGGTTGCTTTGGGTTTTTCATCTTGTAGTCCCCATGGAAAGTGGGAGATTTATTCCAAGGATGATGGAGGTTTGAATCTGAGGAAAAGAGAGGCATCTTTCTCATTGCCAGCATGATTAATTTTGCTGAAGTTCTGTGACTAATAGAAAATTGCAGCAAGGTTGATTGTTCACAGCTAAGGCTCAATGGGAGGCATTAGCTGTGGTGGACTGCCCAGAGCAGGACCATAGGTTTCACAGTCTTAGAAGGTAAGAATGTAACTATTCAGACATTTTCAAAATTAGAGAGTCCTTGGCAGTGTTAGCAGTTCCCTGAGGGCTGATAATGTAGTGATTCCCAGTGTCAGTTTTGTGCCACATGATTACATTGACTGTTTCCAGTTAATACTGCAAAGAACTTTCGGAAGCTTCCTGATCAAGTGCCCTAAAAATACAACAAAATTTCCTGTGATCTCAGTTCAGAATAGTTAATAGGCAGGTGTCACCTGAACTAGGTAAGCTTTATCCTATAGCTTGTGTATAACCTAGGTGGCTTCTTTATTCCTACCATCTGGAAGAAAAAGCAGCCCATGGCAAGCTACTTATTTTCCTTACAAATGTTTAGTAGATCTCCTGTCCAGATCTACTCACATCTGTTAAATGTGGCCTTCAGTTTACCCACAGGATATTTTAATATGACATTCAGGCTTTTCAGATGGAGTTTCTCCTGCTTTTGATCTGGATTTCAGTCAGACCTCTTTAGAAGTTGCAGCTTTTTTGTTCCTAGACATCTTCTTTGACCAATATGCTACTTAATCTTCCATCATCCCTGCTGAGCCGTTGCACATGATGAATTAAACATCCCTGCTGTTTTCTTTGATCACAAAAACAACAATTACTCTGTTATTATAATCACTTCACTCATCACAAGCCTTGCATAGCTTAGATGGGAAAGACCAGTTAGATCATTGATTCCACATGCTTCTTTAGAATCAGAATACATATGGACAGCTTGTATTTGAGCAAGGGACAGATTGTCATCCCTTGCATCAACCTATTTGAAGTGAAACCTGGTGAAACATCAGTCTTCTGTATGTTGAGGCCCCACACTGGCCAGAAAGATCACCTAGGTCACCAAGTTGTTTTTTTTCTTTCTTGGTTCTGTCTTTAACTTGGAGTTAGGTTTTCTGGTGCTCTGTTTTGTCTTTTGAATGATCTTACGATGTAAAAACCCAAGGTTTAGACTTCCTGAAACTGAATGCTGCTTTTCTACCAGCTGAACAGACAAGGGCAATGCTACTGCTGGAATTAAGAAACCACTGATGGAGATGAAAACCAAACCAAAGCTCTCTGGTGCCTGCCTTTCCTGTCTGGTGCACTGTGTGTGTTTTACGAGAAAGAAATTACAATATGTGTGACTGCTTTGGGAGCCAATACTTTCACAGCAGAGCCAGTCTTGAAAGCCCTGCATAGTGATCACTTCTGCTCCACAGCCTTGTGCTCTGGGCTTGCAGTTCCCACAACACAAAGTTATTTGTCTTTCTGGAGCTGACCCAAAGTGAATGAAGTGAGTGGGAACTATTTCAGTTGTCTCTATATGAAATGTTAAAAAAAACAGTGAGTGCAAGGGAGACAGTTCTGCTGCCACTCACCTGCAAGGATTGCACCATGTATATTAATACCTCACATTTATACAACATTCCTTCCCATAAAATACTCAGAATTTTATAAATTATGAGCTCAGTGCTCATAACAAATCTGAGTTTGAATGTTTGCTCATGTGGGTCCCTTTCAGCACGATCAGATTCTGCATCTGTTCAAACCTTCTGAATGCAGCACTGAAGAGTGCCCATCTTTGTGGTATACAGTTGTTGGCATTTTACAGGAACACTGCACAACATTTTGTATCAAGCTGAGAATACCTAACTGAATCCTGATACCTAACTGAATCTACAGGGTGAGCCTGGAAAGAAACATCATCCCTTTTTCTGGAATTTGCCCAAGAACTCATGGTTGATTTCTCCATCAGTCTGCTGAAAGAGATGGCACCTTGGATGCAAAATGTGTGTAACCATCAAAGGATGGTATTGTGTGCAGCAGTTCACATCCCTCTCGCCAAGACACGCAGAGAACAGATAGACAGACAAAGTCACCAGCACAGTGCTTGCAGTCATTACTGCTTTTTCCCTAGTGTCAGGCAGGTTGACTTCCTAAACTGGCTCACAATGCTTGCTGTCACCCATGCCAGCTGCAAACCTGCTTCTCTCTTTTCCTTCTAGAGGCTTCTCCAGGAGTTGCTGAGGTGACATTTGTGGAAAAAGAGCCAGCTGAACGCCACGCAATCATTTCATGGGAACAAGTGAGTATTTTTGTGATAGTCCTGAGGTGAGGTCAGTCTGAATGTGCAGCAACCCATGGAGATTGCAGTGGCTACCTTGGGTGTGTTTGTTACAGACTGTTACCAAGTTTGGGGCACCATGTACAGTAAAGAGATTTTTTTTTTTTTCACCAGGTCACCACTCTGTGTTTCAGGCTATCACACACACCTCATCTGCTAGAGAAGCTTCATCAGTGTGTGTACATCCAGAATGACAGCTCAAAGGAGAAATAACTGTAGTAGGCAGCAATAGCAGTGACTTAGTGGAGAGCAAACATTGTTCTGACTCATGTCTGAAACCATTTTCCTACTCCCTTTGAAACAAAATGAAGCAGCTCTTTATTAATAATGGCCACTAGAGGGAAAGGCCTCAGGCTGGAAAACACCACTGACCCAGCCAGTTTGTTCCAGTTGTCTGTTTCTCTTTTTGGTCTCAGGCATTTATTTCCATTTCACACAGCCCCTCCTCCCACCACCAAATCTTTTGGTCAAAGAATGTCCCACTGCCTGTTCTAGAAGACTACAAAGAACACTCTGTGTGTTACCTTGACTGGTGAGCTGACCTCGCTGCCTTGCACTGCATGACTGGAGGGCTCCTAAATACTGTTGTGTGCCTCTGGTGGGCAGGGATGGCATTTTTGGTGTTCGTCAATCCATGTTCAATGACCATGAGGGAATAGTGGCTTTCTAGGTATCGATCATAGGTAGGGGAGGGACTGTAGAAGCTGGGTGGCCTTTAGGAAGAGGCACAGCAAAGGGTGATGTTGAGCAAATCGTTCTCCCTCTGCTCCAACCCTGGCCGTGCCCGAAAGCACATGCTCCCAGAGACTGCTCTTGTTACCACAACATAAAATAACTTCTGTTGTGACACTTTGCCATTTATAGTTCTTCTTAAACAGAAGGAAAAGTCATGTGCTAGTTTTGGTAACACCCAACCCAATTAGTGGTATTTTATCAAGAATCTATAAATCCAGGTCAGAATGTATGTGGTGTAAACCCTTGTTATGTACTGAAACTTGTACAGTAGCCAGCAACCATGGCTAGGCAGAAATGTCAGGTTTTTCAGGTTTGTGTGAACTGATTCCTGATTTCTTGTACCTGTTGTTCAGATGATATTTTAAGACTGCTGGGAAGTCTGAGGCACCCTGATCGTGAGCCAGCTCAGCCCTGGGAACTGCAAAGTGTCATGTGCTTATTCTCCTGTTGATAGGAAAGGACTGTTCCTCATGGCATGGTATTGCTCTCACTTTTAGGTTCTGATACTCCTCTGAACTCAATTGGGCTTGTTTCAACATGGAAATAGTCTCATAAAACCAAACTTCGAAATGCTGTAACCAAACCACTTTGCTGAAAAGGTGTCAAAACAAAACTTGATCTTTCCCCACCACAGCAAGTTAATTGTGGAAGTAAATTGTGAAAATTAAGTAGGTAGAGTTAAGGTGAACTACTAATGGTAGAGGACTTTGCTGTCTGTTTCTTTCTGGTTAGTCTGATAAAACCTGAAGTCCCCCTTCTCAGATTAAAGATAACTTTTTTTTTCCCCCTCTCCTTCTTTTCTTGAGCTCTTGGGGTGAAGTCTGATACCTAAAACAGTCTATATTACTGCAGTATATCCTGCAGCTGTGGTTAAGTGCAGGTACTCAGCGCCTCACGAGGCCCTTCCAAAATGAGCTTGAACCTCACTTTTCCTGAAATGACGCTGCTTTGGCTGTAAGTAGCTGTACCCCGTGTTCACTTTTATCACTTTTTTTCTTAGCCACTAGGTGGCAATACATACGCATGTAATAGTTTGTCCGAAGATGGGATTTTAACGAGGTCTTTTCGAAGTCTGGATTTTTAATTCCCCTCTACATCTTTGGTTAGGAAAGTATTTGCAGGGCTTTTTGTGTGATGTAGGAAAAATCCTTCAAATTATTCCCAAAATTACACTGTTTTTCCCCTAAAGTAGTTACCTCTGTTCCTGTTGAAGATCACCAGATAAAAGGTCTATTCTTAAGATACTTTTTTTTTTAGAAACCGTTTTTCCAGTCCCAGTTTTGCAAAATAAAAGCATTTTTGCTGAGAAAGAGGCTCCCCTCAGATGAGATTTGTACAAGGTGCAACAAGAATGTTTCAGTAAGTAACATAAATTACTGTCTTCTGCATTCACTGGCAGCTAGGGCAGACCAGTCATGAAACTACGTGGCAGAGGGACAGGGGTGGCTGCTGATGTGGCCTGCTGCTTGGAAGCCCTGAGAAGTTGCACAGATCCCTTCCATCTTTCCCTAGAAGCTGGATAAAACTCATGCTGTTCTTTAGAGAAGTCTCTCTTGAGCACTATGTTTTGATTGCTGTTTGCTACTTCAGGATATTTTCTTGGGAGTTACTCTTTCAAAAGTGCCTTAAGTGAATTGCCAAGTGTCAGTGGTTTAGTTCTGGATCCAGCACTGATCAGATCTTGGAAGCAAAACTGCCCTGTTTCTGGTCATTCTCTCTGTCCTCAATCAACTTTGCTTTCTTGGGAGACTGTTTGGGGATATTATGGACAACAAACAAACAGAAAAATAGACCGCACACACCATGATGAGCACATGGGATATTTTGTTTTATGAGCTGATGAGTGTAACCAAATGACTTGAGGGAAAACAGATGCTGGCCAGGGCTGTGCTGAAGCCATTTCTGGCACATTACTAGGAATATTGTATCTTATGGGGCTGGAGATCACAGCCTTGGAAATTACCAGTTGTGCAGAGGGAGTACAGAGCTTGAAAAGCCATTGTAATTTGTTTCTCTGACTCTGCTGTCAGAAAACCACCTTTTTGACGTTATAGTCATGTCATTGAGTGTAATATGACAAATCAGTCAGTTCTTTCTGTGAGATGGGAGAGATGTGTATTAGTGAAGTGTATCTGCACAAAAAATATGTATATATGTTTTTTTCTACAGACCCCTGAGCTGCTCTGCTGTGACATTTTCCACCTATGTATGTTGCACTATCATTTGGAAAGTCTTACAAAGGGACGTGGTTAGGAGAATCCTAACATGTTGGAGAAACATGCACATGTTATTCTTTCCATCCAGAAGGGAGGATTCAGTTCAGAAGGCCTATCCACCTGTGGTTTTTAAATCATCATATTTTTTTTTCTTTGTCTTAATCAGCTACATTTGTTAAATTGGGCTGTGCCTGGTTTGTAGTAGTATTTAACTGGATACAATGGTGGATGTATTAAAATCTTAGATTTTGCCATCTCAGTGGATCTGTTTCTCTTACCTAAAGGAGAACACACCAAAGTCAAGAGAAATGTTTGTGTATGTATTTTTATTGCTTGGGTAAATTAGTTAAATTTGAGGGATTTGAAATGGACTGAAAGTGCTGTGTAAACATTGGTACTGCTCTGAGACTTTGCAGCAGGTCATGTTTTCTGTCTTCATAGTTTTAACCCTGCTCACTGTGCTTACAGCTACAGTATGCAGCTGGAAGTGGTGAAAGCATAGCATGAAATTATAAATATTAAAGACTGAGAAGAAACCACAGAAGAAGGTGTGTTTGTTTAAGGCATTTTAAGAACTTCAGATATGTCCATGTTGTTTAGTAATCTCCTGAGACTTCCCACCAGGACCTCAACCATTAGCAGGCTCTTGTCAAAGGACAACAAATTATGCACAAAACAAAGTTTCTACAATACCAGATTCTCTGCTTTAATAATACCTCTGAAGGTTTTCTCTACATGGGTTAGGAAAGCACTGTGCTAGTGATGTGTCCTATGACAAGCTGCTAAGACATTAATATCTGGGACTTGTCTCTAGTAGTCTGTTGGAATAAATGGAGACACCTAGAAAGTTAACACTTAGCAGTGAAGGTTGTGGATGGGTTAGAGTGTCCTGCACAGTATATACATCACTGCCTGGGGGGCAGAGACTGTAGCAGCTCAAGCAAAGTGACTCAGAATAAGACTTTTATAGACAGAAGGTCTGCACTGGTCCTAGAGAAGGAAGGGGGTATGGACAAGAGGAAGCCAGCACCTTCTCTTGCTAGGTCCAGCCACTGGTGACCAGAGGCCAGCAATGACCAGACAGGAGGGCATGGTCTTAAGTTGTGCCAGGGGAGGTTTAGGATGGATATTAGGAAGAATTTCTTTACTGAGAGGGTGATCAGACATTGGAATGGGCTGCCCAGGGAAGTAGTGGATTCTCCATCCCTGGAGATACTTAAAAAGAGACTGGATGTGGCACTCAGTGCCATGGTCTGGTAACTGCAGCAGTAGTGGATCAAGGGTTGGACTTGATGATCTCTGAGGTCCCTTCCAACCCAGCCAATTCTATGATTCTATGATTCTATGAGCAGAGCTGGATGCTGCTGGCTGGTAGCTCTTGCTGGATGGATGCAGTGAGGCAACACCAGGGTAGATAACTGGATATGCACAAATTGCAGGCATGGGGAAGAATCTGATGAGCATCTCCTGAGGTGTCACAAATTCATGCCTCAAGTGAAGCAGAGCTAAGTAAACTGTATGTGTATGTTTTGTTTTTATTTCCTTAGATATATGTTACCAGAATACACTCTATTATTATTATTATTATTATTATTATTATTATTAAAAACTTTAAATGTTACATTTTCTAGTAGCTGTAGGGAAATAGTCTCAGCAGAAGCTGGGTAAACTGTTAACATCTGACTCCTGTGCTTTCTCCAAAGTAATACTATATCTGCTCCAAAACCCACCCAGGCCTCTGATGGCAGGCTGTGAACACGTACTTGAATAGCATCTTGATCTGTGGCAGGGTAAGCCTATACAAGGGACAGCAATGCTGGTCTATAAATGTTCCTAAAGTTTGTAATTCTATCTGTTCTTGCTTTAACTGTCGAACTTGCTTCACAAAGAGCCAGCCATGTCCAACAGTATGTCTTTAAAGCTGGCTGAATGAAAGAACTGTATGTGTTTTTAGAAAAGGTTGAAAATCCTGTCTCAGAATTACTTGAGTTATCAGACAGTGTTGCAAATCCCACAGTATTTGTCCATTTTTCCCATAAAAGTTAGTTTCCAGGGTCCTGTGATGGTGAGCAAGTCCCAAGTCAACATTTTAAAGTTTTATACCCTGATGGATTAATGACAAATCTTGACCTTCAAGGAACATATTTATTTCTGTGTTCCTAAGCAAATTTAAAAACACATGGGAGTGGGAAAGGGAGAATGATCACAAGTTTCAACTTGGAGGTTCAGACTGCAGTAAAGGAAACTTTTTTTAAAATGAGAGTGATGCATCCCTTGGACAAGTCAACAGGGAGATTGTGGAACCTCCATCATCAAAGGCTATGCTAAGTTTTTGGATGTGCTTCTTTTGGACACTTGAGTCTGATGATAACTTTAAATGCAAGCTCACTTCAATCTTTCTCAATCTGGTTGTTTTTTCTCTAAAAAATTACAAACAAAACAACAGGTAACTCCTTTAGTCTGTACTGTTTCATTTTCTGTTCTTGACACATAGAATCATAGAATCATAGAATTGGCTGGGTTGGAAGGGACCTCAGAGATCATCGAGTCCAACCCTTAAACCACCGCTGCGGTTGCTAGACCATGGCACTGAGTGCCACATCCAGTCTCTTTTTAAATATCTCCAGGGATGGAGAATCCACTACTTCACTGGGCAGCCCATTCCAATGTCTGATCACCCTCTCTGTAGAGAAATTCTAATATCCAACCTAAACTTCCCCTGGCACAACTTAAGACCATGCCCTCTTGTCTTGTTGAAAGTCGTCTGGCAAAAGAGCCCAACCCCCCCCTGGCTCCAGCCTCCTTTCAGGGAGTTGTAGAGAGTGATGAGGTCTCCCCTGAGCCTCCTCTTCTCCAGGCTGAACAGCCCCAACTCCCTCAGCCTCTCCTCATAGGGTCTGTGCTCGAGTCCCTTCACCAGCCTGGTTGCCCTACTTTGGACCTGCTCCAGGACCTCGATATCCTTCCTGAACTGAGGGGCCCAGAACTGGACACAGTACTCGAGGTGAACAGGAATGAATAGGAATGGGGATTCATTGGTCTGCAGCCAGTCCTGTCACCAGGAGCAGTGCCTGCTATTGTTCATAGTTCTTTGAGTTTCTTGTTCTTGTGCTTCTTGTTGATTAAGGCTTTATCCTTGTATTTGTTGGTTAGCTGAAGTCTAAGCTAAGAAAGTCTCCTTCCGGGAGACTAAGAGTCCTAGATCTTAGAAGCACTTTCACCAGTCACTGGAGTTGCTTCTTTCAATGTTGGCTCAGAAGGTATCAGGCTTAAAAGCCCCAGCCAAGCACTGAAGTTTGGTGGAGTGAGGCCATACCAGCTGCTCTGTGAGACTGACTCTGTGTATTTACACACATGCTGCTTGCTAAGAGGAATGTCAAACCTCCTTGATTATGTGCAGCTATTGAGTCTATGCTTCTCACCTACTTGGAACTGAAATCCCTCAGAGGAAAGTCCTTGTCTTAATACTATACATGCTTTAGTGGAACAGGTAGGTTTGGGATAATTTTACTTAAAGCAAAACTCTACTGTTGTAAGTTATTTATGTGAAAAAAAAATATTGTGCTTATATGTGTGATCTTGGAGTGGCTGTTAGTGTCACAGGATGTCATCTCATTTGGGGAACAATCCTGTAGTAACCCTGGGTTAACTGACTGTGACATTTTCCCAAGTCATCTTTGCCAATGCAGTAGCATAGATGCAAGAAATAAGCAGTTTCTCTCAAGGTTTTTGGAAGATATTAGAGCTAATTTGAGTCATCTTGTAGTTGAGCAAAACATTTGGTGGCAAATACTTCTGTACCAATGTTCAGTTGGGAGACATTCTGCATTTCCCCATAACACTTTGGGTGTCTTGTGATTTGCAGAAGAACTCCTGCATATTGCCAGAGGATTTAAAGAACTTCTATCTGATGACTGATGGTTTTCAGATGACCTGGAGTGTAAAGATTAATGGTGAGTATTCTCCACCAATACCTCTTTCCTTTGCAGAATCTCTTCAATTTCAGACTTATTTTCTGCACAGTCACTACACACCTGCCAGCATCTGAATTAGTCTGAGCAAAAGTACAAATTTCGAATGAAAAATTGGCATCATTCCTTAGCTGGAAAAAAATTAAGTGGTTTGTTTCTGCTAGGCAGCTTGGGTGGTGACTACAGAAAACTGATCTCTGAGTAAACAAGGGAGTGTGGTTCTGTATGTAGTCATGTAGCCTATATGTAGATGTCCCAGTGAGGAAAAAAATGTGAGTACACATCAGAGATCCTTTCCTGATGCAATAGGACAAAGTGTATTGCCTGCATGTGCTGGATCTGCACACTGAACACTGGCTAGAAACCAAACAATTCTTTGTGACATAAATACAATTCTATAATACATTGGTTATTTGTGGACACTCACATTAAGTTATGTAGTTTAAATTTTGTACCTTGACTCCCTCTGTAGTTCAGAGAGAGAGAAGCAGCTCTAGCACAATATCCTATCAGAAAGCAGTAGGATCACTGTATGGTAAATGCTTCTTTCTCATTACAAAGTAGAAGTACATGTCAGATCCTGATTCTGCTTTCTGACAGCTAAAGTCCATTCACTGGAATTATTTCTGGAGTCAGTGGTGAAAGTGAGAAGAGGACTGAGTTTTGTTGTCCCTCTTTGGCAAGAATCAGGGATTCATTCTTTCTGCACTGGAGCTGTGCAACTGTTATCTTGGCTCTCATTGTCCTCAAGTGAGGCTGTCAAGCTGGACTGTTGTCACTACTCACTACTGGATGTTGAATACAGGGTTTTCCTCAGGAAGTGTAATTTTATTTACAGGGTAATTGACATCAGGGCTGTAAGCACTGAGTCCCATCATGTTTCAAGTGGAATTTATTGCATTGCGACCTCTGAAGTACCTCCTTTCCAGGGCATGCAAGTGCACAGACCAAGGGAGTTCATGTGACTCTTGTTTGAACAAGCATCCAGTAAAGGTTTTTTGAATCCCTTTTACTGACCTGTGGCTGGACCAGCTGATTGTTGACTTGCTGTCTGGTAACAGTAATAGTCCTCAGAACATACAGATGACAAGTCCTCAAGCATTCCTGCAGGAACACCCAAGTGTTGACACACTGATAAAATACAGTGTTGGAGTGGGAACCAAGAGGATGCACCCTGACTGGGTACATGATCGAGTCATAGTATGGCCGGGGTTGGAAAAGATGTTAAAGATCATCCAGTTCCAACCCCCCTGCATGGGCAGGGATACCTCCCACCAGACCAGGTTGCTCCCAGCACCATCCAACTGGGCCTTGGAACACTTCCAGGGAGGGAGCTGACACAACTTCCTTGGGCAACCTGTGCCAGTGTCTCACCACCCTCATATTAAAGAATTTTTTCCTCATGTCTAGCCTAAATCTCTCCTCTTCAAGTTTTAAATCATTTCTCCTTGTCCTCTCCCCTAACACCCATGTAAAAAGCCCTATCCCAGCTTTCTTCAGATATTGGAAGACTGCTGAAGTGGTTTCTGGTAGGAAGGACAGCATCAGGGAAAAAAAGGTTTTGAGGAGATGACTATAGCTAGCCAGGAGTTTTAACAGCCAGTTTCACAGGGCTGGGCCAACAGGTGCAGCACAGGCTGTTCTTGTACCTGCACAACTCTTGAGATGCTGCCACATCACCTCTAAGTGCGATCCTGTGTTTCAGAAAGCTTAATTTTTGCTCCTGTGCAGCCTGACTTGGTCAAGTGCTCAGGCCTGCTGTGTATACCTCCCTTCTTCTCTCCCTCTCTGTTGGAGAGGAGGCTGAGTTGATGTGTGGAACAAAAGAAATATCTCCTATGTTCTTCTGACACTGGATGTGAGTAATGATCACATTCTTATTGCAGAAACCCCAATGCCCCTGGGCTCCATGGTGATAAATAGTGTCTCGAAGCTTTGTCGTCTTGGGGGTTCCTCTATGTACACTCTGCCCAATGCACCAACTCTTGCTGACCTGGAAGATGACACAGATGAAGAAGGTAAGGTCCTGTTAACAGACCAGAAAATGTGCTCTCTCTCATCTCCTTTGCTCTTTTAGGGTAACATTAGGATATAGCATATGGATATAGCAACAGGAAAGGTGACTTCAAGTAAATAGGGTTTTCTTGTTCTCCCAGGCTGGATCTGCTATGTGTTCTATTAGTCCCCTACAGCTTTGACAGGTAGGTTTGTATGCTGTGTATCTCATGGGGATTATGAATAACTAGTATTACTTGCATCCTCTTTTAACAGCCTGGCAGCCCTCCTGTTCTAACTTTTTCCTGTTTACATTTTTACCAGAGGCTAACTCCAGTGGTTCAGCTTCTAAAGTCTTTGTTTGCTTATGGTATTACATGAACAACTGATAACAGTTTTTATCTTGGGACTGAAAAGACAGCTGGACATGCTCTTTGACGTTGCAAAGTAACTCTGATAAATACATGTAAGTGCAAGGTGGCAGTGGAAAATGTATCTTTACAGACTGCCTAAAATTGCTGGGCATCCTGCAGTTTGGAGAGAAAAAGAAATAAAATAGCCCACTCCTTTTTTCAGAGCTCTTGAAGTCTAACAAGACTGGAAAAATTAAGATAAAACCAGTGCTGGGTGTCATGCTGACTCCATAAAAAAACCCACTGTTGCATTTCAGTCTTATCTCTGTAGCTTTCCTAGCTTCTAAGTGTGTCTGAAAGTTTCTTTTTGCACATTCCAGCAATGTGCACTCCTGATCTTCTAGCCACTGTAATGAAATGGGTCACATTCTGCTTCCATTCAGCCACTAAGAGCTCCACTGATTCATTTATAAGGCAGATGACTGAGAAAAAGTTACATCCCCATAAGTGTTCTCATGGAAAATCCTTCTGAATAGCACATCTCTTACATTCCCCTTCTTCCCTAGCAGCTTTAGAATTCAAAATTATATTCTGCAAGAACTGCAGCTACACAGTCCCAGAAAGGTTCTTCAGAGATTCTCTGTCATGGCTGCGGGTCACAGAGACTGTGTTGTTGTTGAGGACACTGATGTAATGCTGGAATGCAGGAAGAAATGTATGTGCCTCCAAGTTTGTAAAGGTTTTCTGTCTAGAGAAAAAGTATAAACTGTTCACCCTGTCTTCTTCAGGAAAAAAAAAAAAAAAAAAAAGAGAGAGAGAGATGGCAGATAGAACATAAGTATTGGGCTTCACTTGCAGCAAGGAAGGTTCAGGATCCACATGAGGAAAACTTCTAAATGCTAGCGATGTATCTGAGCTGACTGCCTGGAGATGGTGACATCTCCAACACTGGAGAACTGTTGAAAGAAAAAAGAAAACAAACAAAATCTCAGGGCTGACATCTGTAAAGCTGATCTGGCTTTATGCCAAGGAAGGACTAGAGGCCACCTTGATGTCCTTTTTTAGCTATCTGGCTTTGACACTGTAGTTTGTTTTTCTACTGGAAATTAATTTTTTTCTCACTGATTTTTGGTTTGGGTTTCTTTGTTGCATTTTGGTTTTACCTCAAAGAACTTAATCCTTTTTAAGAAGAGTAAAATTCAGCTGATTTTATTCATAGGTACCAAACAGACTGACTCTTTGCAGCTGAGCCACAGTCAGTTTTCCAAACATGTTTCATGAAGATTTTTTTGTTTTGTTTTCAGATAATGGAGGCAAACCAGAGAAACCACATTTCGACTCTCGTAGTCTTATCTTTGAATTAGACCCATGTAATGGGAATGGAAAAGTTTGTCTTGTTTATAAGCATGCTAAACCAGGTAAGACTGAAAAGAGCAAAGTTAGCCATCTCTTGTTGTGGATTGCATCTGGAGACTTCATGTATGGAATCATCTTACATTTCTGACATCCTTTGCACTTTGTAGATGATCAGGACAGGCTGTCCTGTCTGCACTGAAGTCAGGGGCTAAACCTTACAGAGATTTAACTAGATTTAACATTTTCCCTCCTTAAATGTTGGAGTCTTAAGTTATAAGTTATGATTTCTGCATGCATAGAAACAGGAAGGCATTCATGTATGACCTACAGACAGTCATGTTGAAATAACACAGAGACTAACCCAGCCACTAACAAATCTCTGTTTACTTTTGTGTCTTGGAATAAGCCACAGACATTTTGATAAGAAATGCTGTAACTCTTCTTAGAAGAAAAATGTAGATGGTAAAAAGGTCCTTAGCTCAGATTGAGACAGACTTGGAGTGGTTCTTCCACCTTGTGCATGGATGCACAGATGCTAAGTAGGTGAACCTTTGGGTGGGAAAATTGAACTGGAGAGTGAAAGATGTGAGCTGTTTCTTCTGATAGGTAAGTGGAAAGCTTTTATCAGTTGGTGATTAGTGAAACACCTGAGTTACTTGTAAAGTATGTGTCATCTGACACAGTGCACAGGCCACTACATGTATGAGTATGCATGCATGCTCACTGCGTAGGGGTGTGCAATTGTGATACACCTGTTCTCAAGAAAACTTTTCCTTGTTGTTTTATCTCTTTTTCATTGGATGTGACTGCAGATCCCAAGGCAGAAACTTCTCACTTGTCCTCTTGCCTTCCAGTGTTGGTGGTTTCAGCACATGTGAAAAACCTGTGCAAGGGGATGAAGGGTTGTTTGCAGTGCTGTTACAGATGTCAACACAGTGGGTAGTGTGTTCAGTTGACAGTGTTCAACATTTCTATTTCCCAAGTAAAATCACTTTTTTTTTTTTAATGCTACAAAGGATGTTACCTCCAGAGAAGTATTTGATCACTGAAGAAAGATTTTGAAAAATGTGTTTTTATTGGCAGCACACACTCTCATGACATTCAGACTCCGGGCTGTATTCAGTAATCTAGATGTCTGACAGTTGACTTAGTTTTTTTTTTTACTTTGTGAGGCACATAAATGCTTGCCATAATTGTACTTTGGACTACACTCAAAGTTGTTCTATGTAGAACATCAGTCCCAGGCTGGGAAGGATTAGCATTGCATATGTTTTGCATTGGGGAATGCAACTGTAATGACCATTTGGGTAAGTTATTTTTAGTAAGCAGAATTAAGCCCTTTTCAGACCCCATGCTCTAACTATTAAGCCACATTGCCTCTGGATAATCGTCTATGTTAATCAGGGATGCTGTGCTTAGAAGCTACAGCCTTTCTGGTAACTGTGTTTTGTCTCCCACCTAACAGTGGCTAGGGTTTGCTCTTATCACTGCAGTGCAACAGTGTTAATTTATGTTTGGTTTTGTTCCAGTTGTCTCCCCAGACACAGAGATATGGTTCCTGGACAGAGCTCTGTACTGGCATTTCCTCACCAAAACCTTCACAGCATATTACCGCCTGCTGATAACCCACCTGGGTCTCCCACAGTGGCAGTATGCCTTCACCAGCTATGGGGTCAGCCCACAGGCCAAGGTAAGACAGCAGGATCCACCTCATCAGTGTTTTTATGGAATAATAGAATGGTTTGGATTGAAAGGGACCTTTAGAAGTCATCTAGTCAAGCCTCTTTGCAGTGAGCAAGGGTCACGTCTATTTTGCATACGTATGGACTGGAAAAACATCTTCTCACCTTTTGATAAGGAGTCTGTGGAGGGTCAAGTGGATCTAGTGAGCTGTTGTAGGGGCTGTAAACCTTTCTCCTGTAGCATGTTAATGGTCATTAGTTTATCTTGTTGAGTTCACTAACACTGTGTTAACCCTCCTCACCTGAGCTGGGCTTCAACTTTGAACTCTAATATCAGATGGTGAAACCTCCATTATTTCTTTGCTTTCTTGACTCTGAAGCAAACCTCCACTCTTACGACTGCTGGTAGCTGATAGGAAGACTATGAACTTGAGCTTTGCCAAAAATGTGAATTCTTTTGCAATGTCCTCAATCATGAAGGGATGCCTCATTAAAAATAATGCCCACAAAAAGGGGCAATTTCAGTGCCAGCAGGGCTAGAAGTATTTATAGAAGAGCTTCAGGTACAACTTCATTCAGGTACTGCTCATTCATCACCTTATTATTCCTAAAATTACTATTCTTTTATGTCAGAACTCTGATCCTTCCATTTCTCAGTGCTTGTCTGATCCTTCAGTCCTAACCATGCTTCCACCTCGTTAGCAGTCAGGGAATGGATCTGACAATACTACCAAACAGAGCATACAAGCATGTGCAATGCCTGAGCATACTGGCAAATCCTGGCAGGTCTCAATGTGTGTCCTGCACTTCACCCAGAGATGACAGCTGTCTTACCAGCATGACATTGCTTGGTCTGCTTCATCCTGTGCATACATCAGAACTACTCAATAAAATCACTGCTGACTTCCCATCTACCAATGACTCTAGAATTTAGCTCTTTGCATTTCTGGGTATCTTCTCTCTTATGCTGCTCTCTACTTTTATCAGGGCTGTGTAGATAGTACTCCACTGTAGCCCTATGTTCTGCCTTCCTCTTAGACTTCCAGGCCAGACTATTATCCTGTGTTCAGTATATACACAAACTTTCGTGAAATTATTCATTTCACTAATCATTTGCAGCCTCAGTCCTCCTGGTTTGTTAACCATTATAATTTTTAAAGGAATACAAGGGCTGTATATTAAAAGTGCTTTCCATGAAGCAGTACATGAGTAGGCTGCCATCTACATTTTGGTGCTGATCCTTTCTTTACCTTGTTCAACATTTTCCTGATGGTTTCAATAGGAACTGTAATATCATAACCCCTACAGTTTTATTGCCTGACTTCATCAATGGAAAACTGAGAGGATGAACATTTAAGAGATGAGAACTGCAGGTTAAAACATCGTGGTGGCATCTGGGAACCAAAAAACAAAATCAATGTGGTTGCTTCTAGATGTAAAATCAGCCCAAGGAGGAACACATGCAAAATCCTCTGTGTAAAGAGTTTAAAAGCCTGAATTACTGTATGTATGAAAAGAGGGAGGGAGGCTATATTTTGAGAAGTTCAACTAGTTTGGTTCCAATTTGTAAGCACTTTTAAATTCCAAGGTTTGTTTTTTAATCTTTTCTATTTCTCTGAATCTAAATAATTACAGTTTAGTTTCATCCCCTCATTTTGCCTTTCCTCCTGTGGTTTAAAACAGGAGTTGCTCCTGATAGGAATTACACTGCAGGAAAAGGTAGTGTTAGGTTTGTGTCTGCTTCTCTTCTTCCCTGCCTGGAATGTGGGGCAGTTACAGGCCTGTAGCTGTAGCTGTGCCTTGTGTACATTTATCACAAGGCACTCTGTGCAGACCTATAAAGTGTAAATTAAGTGGTGTATGATTAAAATGAGGTCTCGGGGGTAAGGGGAAACAAGGTGGAAATGTCTAGTTGCAGCTTGATTTTAACCTATTTTTCTCCACCATCCTGCCTTTTAGCAATGGTTTAACATGTACAAACCCATAACCATCAACACAGCTCTGCTGTCTGAAGAAGCTGATACCTTTGTGAACAAGCTGGACCCCAATAAAGTATTTAAGAGCAAAAACAAAACTCCAGTGATGAAAAAGAAACCACCATCCCAGCCAGCAGGCTCCCAAAAGAGTCAAACAAGCATGACCTCCTCCAAGACATCCTCACTATCTGGAAATTCTTCAAGGAAGTGAGACCCCCAGATCTGCCCCTGGACAGCATTTGCAATAAGCTTGGACATTCTCTCATGCGGAGTCTCGGTAGTTCAGACCAAGTTCCTTGTGTATGAATTGATGAGCCCATGGAAAACACATTGCAGCATTTGCATGAAATATAGCCACAATGTGCTTTGACATGAGAGGGACGTAGTTTCTGGAGACTCTGAGAAAAATTAAGTGAGAGATAGATTTCATTCTCTTCTGCTACTTGTGGGATGGGCATGAAGAAACCCTTCATGTTACTGCTCTGTAGGGAAGTGTTTGCACCCATGCAACTACAGCACTGAACTGAAAGCAAATTTAAGTCACCATTAATTTAAAAGACCTTTGTTGAAATACAGACTATAAAGATACTTCTTCCATCACCTTTGAAAGAAACCTGTCCTGACCTAGCATGCTATGGGAGCAGGCTGTAACCCACCAAACAAAGAAGTAGCTTCTGCTTCAGACTGAATCAAACTTTGCACTTCCCTGCACTCCTTCCAACTTCTGCTTTGAGATTCACAGAAAAAAAAGGGACCTGGAGCTTCTATGTCTCTACATTGCTTGCTCTACAGCCTATGTGGTTTTTTGGCCTTTGTGCAGCATCTTTTCGGATAGTGACATCTATGTGATGTCCTTCCCAATATTCCTAAAGGCAACCAGAAGGTGCAGGATCTTTCATGGCCTCTGCTTTCTCTTCTTGTGGGAACTGCTGAGCCAGGGTGGGTCAGTGGTGTTAAGAGTCCTGTAAAGCAGGAGGACTCCTTGGTTTGTCACACAGTCATTTGCAAAGTTGACTGTTCAAACAGACTTTGCCACATTTCAGTTGAGCCCCACCAGGGGCAACTGAGATCCTACAGCTTTAGAAGCCCCTGATGCTGTTTTCTGTACTGTAAATTTTCAGGTTAGAACTGCACTTTAACCCGTTCACTGCTCATTTTCAGTTACATCTGATTTTTTCCATTACTTTCTTATGCCATTCTGTCTTCCTAGATGTGCTGGAAACATATGGTAGCAACCAACACATTCTGTGCCTAAGCAGCGAATTCAAAGTCACCACCTTCAAATAAACATTGATTATTTAAACAGCATCACTTTTTATTTATGAAATAGTCACATAATTACCTAAGACAAACCTACCTCACAGGGTCATTGTGAGGCTTTCATGAGTATTTGTATGCCTTTAGAAAGACAAAGCCACCCTTGTAAGTGCTTAATAGTATTTTAATAAAGATTTAAATATTTTCCTCCAGAGTGATTGGGTATTTGAAGATGCTTTTGGGACTGAATGCTTGGAGATCCCCTTTTTGTGTGATCATGGTACCCAACCCTGGGACTGCAGTCACATGCTTGACATATATATGATACTTGCATTTTCTAGAAAAATGAAGACTGTTGTCACCCCTCTGGGAACAGGCAGCTTCTGATGCAGTTTTAATCTGGTAAGACCTCAACCTTGTAAAGCTATTGCAGGCTCATGTCAGATGGAGGTGGTGGAATTCCTGCAGGAGCACAACAGCCTCTTCCTACGTTTGTCCTGCATTCAGTCTGGAGGAAAGACTTTTGGATTTGTTTTGTTAGTTTGGTTTGGTGGGGGTTTTTTGTTGTTGTTTGAGCATTTGGGAATGCTGCCATATAAATTGTCTTAATCCCTTCAAAAGGTAGTAGTTTAAGTCTAGTCTTTCAGTAGCACGTGTGGTTCCATGATGCAAATGAGTTCTAGCAGAGCTGTACCAGGATTCTGGAGACCCTGTAGTTTAGTTTTCTAATTTTTGGTGCTTACTCAAATGGTCAGATCAAAAAGCAAAAACTGAAACCAAGCATGAAAAAAACCCCCCACTCTATGCTCAGGTTTTTATTTCAGACTGGCCTTGCTCTTCTTTTACCCATGCTTTACCAGATTAGGGGTTTGTTAGGGTAACAGATTATCAAATGGAAGCAAGCCTAGGCTCCTGATCCATCAGTGTAGCATCTATCTCTTACCAAAGAATATTGTAGATCAAAATTTCTTTAATCAAGTTGCTTCTGCCACTGTTGGAACCTGTATTTTGATTTCTCTTAACATACAGGTATCTGGAGTCTTGCAGCTCTACTTTTCTTGTCTCCAAAATTTGATTATGGTTTTAAAAAATTTTAATTGATTTTTTTTGTTTTAATTTTTCATAGATTTTATACAGGGAGATCTAGCCCTAGGTTAGACAGATCTGGCCCTAACCAAATCTCTCAGGGGTCTCAGAGACCCAGTGTGGTTAAATTAAGTTTATTGAATATTAGTCCCTCCTTTCTCCACCTGCAGCACTGTTGCAAATCCCCTTATCCACTTGGTTACGCTTTACTTGTCAGTCCCTGTGTCCACGTGGGCTTTGCTGTCAGGCCCTTTCCTTAGTGCATGTGGCCATCACAGCTTAGAAGTCTCCACCACTGGCTGTCCTTTCTCATTTCCACTTTCCAGGAGAGGTTGGTTGTGAAAATCAATTAAGAGTTTGTAGAGTAAGACACCAGCAAGACTCCCCAGTATTGGAGCTGTGATTGGGATCCACCACCAGTGATGTCCAGCACTAAAGTGAAACACAGAAGAGGCAGCTGGTCAGACAGATGAACATATCCTGCTATCTCATGGAACATCCTGCTATCATGGTTGAGATGACCTGAGTCTGCTGGGGCAGGAGTGAGATGTGGGAGCTTCTTGTCCCACTTCAGTTAATGGGCTCTACACCTGGCTCAGAGAAATTCTCTCGCCACCAGCATAATTACTTGAGGAAGAGTAATTTTCCCCATTGGCCTGGGAAAGTGGCTTTGCACTGTCTGCAGGTTTCTTGTTCTGCAGAAACAGCCTGTGTGATTCTGATGAGTGGGACTGTCAGACACACATCAACACACTCTTTCTCTCCCCATTTCCAGTGACATCTGCACCACCTCTACCCAGCTCTCAGAGATAGTTTCAGTAAATTTAATGAAAATGTGCATCTAGATCAGGAGACTGCTACTGCCCTCACTGTGGGAAAAGCCATAGCATGGCACCATCTTACTAGGTAGGGAAAGGTAGGGTTTCAACTCCAGATTCAGGCATCCAATTTTAGGAGAGTTATTCAGCAATCCAGCTCTAAGTTATTGCTCTCAGGTGAGCTGAATGGCTCTCTGGCCCTCCAGTTACTGTAGTAACCAGCTAGAGCTCCAGCTAACAGGTGCTGCCCACACTGAGTTATCTGAAAGTCAAGATGAAATTTTCCATGCTGGAAAATTTTGTGGACATAGTGAGAGGGGCTCCTCTACGCACAGCCCTTTGTCTCTGAGAATGGACAACAGGCACTGGTGCAATACCATCACTTGGTCCAAAAAAAAGGCTACATGACCATCATGTCTTGGGTTTATCTCCTCTCCTCTCAAGCTGCATCAAAGTAAAATGGGTCACTCACGTGAAGACATCTGTTCCCCATCCAGCAATTGCTGTGAAGAGCCGGGGGGGGAGGTCTCGAGAGGGGTTTATGGCATAGCCTGTGTTCATCCCCATCCCCAGGCCAATGCCCAGGACCAGAATACCAGTGAGCAGGGCCTGTGTACCATTCAGGGCTCTGTTGTTTTTCTCATCATGGATGACCAGAATTCCCAGGAGGAGCATCACTGTTGCCAGAAACTGCGGGAGTAGGAAAAGGGAGCAGGTCAGAAGAGAGAACACAGAAAGCAGAAGGATCCTGCTCAACAGAGAATGAGACTTTCCAGGATAGAAGAGAAGGTGGGATTCATGGTCTGATCAAGTCAAGAAGGACCTTAATGTCATTCCCATCTCACAGAGGACTGAAGTTCTCACTCATTTCCAGCAAAAAGTTCTCCATCTCATCAGCAGAAATGCTCGAGGACTTATACAAACTTCCCAGTACTGTGATCTCCCTCCATCTTTCAAGTTAGGGACTTATTACTTTAATTCCATTTAATCTAGCAAAGGGAGAGCTATAAAAAACTGCTAGTGAGATGGACCTGATCCTTCCTAGAGAGTGTGATGTTTTATAAAATCTCTTGAATTAGCCATTTCAGAACTAAAAGCAGGTACTAGGTCCTCATTTGGGAAACTGTATCTTCCATCTCTGACAGCAGATAGTTGGCATTTGTAGATCTGCAGGCCCCAGGATGTCAGGAGCTGTGGTTTGAATAAAGGTGAAGACCCTCATCTCTTTTTGCTTCAGAAAATTTTGGAAGAGAGCCTTGGACCTGCCAGCAAAAGCAGAAACTCTACAGCTCTTGGGAGCCCACTGTCTCTGTCATATGTTTTCTTGTGCAGAAAGGGCTCTGCATGATCCACAGCAGGCTGGGTGATCAGGTCCCCACCTGTAGGTTCTCCTGCTCCCCTCATCATGCCCAAGCAAGAATTTTATAAGCTCAGAGAAAAAAAAATAAACTTCCTCAGACTTGAATTGGAAGTGAATATCCCTTCTCCAGTGTCCTAGTGCTCTAACTCCCCTTCCAATTTCTGGACATCTGGATATTATGTTAGGAATCAACTGTACACAGTCTAAATTGGACTGTTCAAACCCCACAGTTTCAATCTAGACAAACTGTGTTCATGTGAAATCAGTTCTGAGCCCTCTGTGCCATTAAGGGGCAGCTAGCTGAGCTGCCTGGGGCCATGGAGTGAATGTAGGATCCAAAAAGGTGAAGAACACTTCAGGAACTGCCCAGAGCCCAAAGGAGATACACAGTCCCTGATATAGGCCACTTGCTTGGGCTTAGTTCAAGGAGGTTATTTGGAGGGCTCTGGGACCAAGCTGCAGAGCAGCCTGCAGGCATTGCCTTTAAGTCTTACTCAGCCACCAAAATACCTTGGATCCTGTTACCAGGCACCTGCTTGGATGGTGTTTTGTGTTTCGAGTTTGTGATGGTGTCTGCACACATAGCAGTGTGAGTCCCCTGTAGCAAACCTGCAGTAACAACTCTGTAACACCAAAGCAGTTCCTACTGACCTCTGTGAAGAAGCTCCCCAGCAAGGAGACATAGGGAGCAGGGTAAGTGGAGAAGATGGATGCTGTGGCAGTCGGTCCTGTCACCGTAAAGTTCCCCTTGGTGTAGTCATACAGAGCATCTAGGAGAAATAGCAATTAGGGGAGTTAGCACAGAGTTCATCCCACATGATACCTACCCAAGTTCACCCATTTCATCCAGCATGGACACACCAAGGGGAAGAGGGGCAATGGGAGATGTGACGGAGCTGACACACCCCTCACAGGGCCTTATCTCACCAATATGTGTTACCCCAAAATTTTAGTCTGCAGTTACTTACTCGTGCCTACCAGTTCCTACTTTAGAACCCTGTGGTAGGCTGGGTGCTCTGGATGTTCTGGAGGCTTCCATTCCACTGCCCCTTGGGAACTGAGACATCCTGGAGGCAATGGACAGTGGGTCCTCTCCTCACAACTTTGAACCACTGTCTGCTCTCATCACAGACTAATGCTGTCCTGCTTTCCACAAACCAGCACAGTCCCCGAGAGCTCCAGCTGCACCTAGTACATCTTAGTCCACACAGCTGAAGCCCTTGCATAGCCTGGAAACAAAATACAACTACTGGCCTTGAGCTGAGGACACAGTTTGGCAGTTGGATTACCCTGAGCAAAAGGAGCTGTGCTCTCCAGAAATGGCACATCCTTCCTGGAAATGTCTGGGCCCTGCCACTGACTTGAGCTATGAAGGTCTGTCCTACAAGCCAAGGAGCAAACCCTCCTCACACAGACTTTTCGCTAGGTACTGTAAAAGGAAATATTTTTGAGAAGTTATAGAATAGCTTGGATTTGGAGGGACCTTTAAAGTTCGTCTAGTACAAACCCCAGCAATGAGCAGAGCCATCTTTGCCCTTTCTCAAAGCTGCATCCAACCTGACCTTGAATGTTTCCAGGGATGGGGCTTCTAACACGGCTCTGGGAAAACTGTTCTGGTGTTTCATCATAAAAAATGTCTTCCTTATATCTAGCCTAAATCTACCCTGCTTTTAGTTTAAAACCTTCAGCCCTTGTAAAGGCCCTATTAAAAAGTTTCTCCCCTTTCTTTCTTATATAGGATAATTTTTCTTATAAGAAGATTCTTTCTTATCTTTCTTATAATCTGCCTTGAAGTACTGAAAGGCCACAATAAAGTCCTCCCAGAGCCTTCTCTTCTCCAGACAATGAACTGTGAGTTAATACTGAGACAGTGGCCACAGCAACCCCTATATTAAAGACACAGCCATACCATAGTAGAGCCCGAAGACGGTGGCTGCTGCCATAAAGGAGCCCAGGAACTGGCCAATCAGATATGCTGGGAGCTTTCTCCAGGGAAGGTTTCCTAAGATGCAGTGGGTGAGGGTGATGGCAGCATTCAGATGAGCTCCTGCAAAATCACAGCAAAAGAGAGTGGCTTTGATTTTGGAGCATGCCTCAAGCCCCATAGTAACACTCAGACCTTGCTCTGGGACACCAAGATTCTCCCAGGGCAGGATCTCCCTCCTGCACACAGAGTCAAAACTGGCCCATTTCCCTTGGGCAGCTGAATGACTGAGGGCAGAGAACTCCTAGCCTTTGTCCTCTGAAAATTACACAGCTTCTGATTTACCTGCTGAAGGCCACAGTCTGCCTCAGCCATCTCAGCTGGCAGAGGCACTTCTCTTGGCATATGACACCTTTTATTTGTGGCTACAGGTATGTGAGACAAATCTTATTCCAGAGAATGTCAAGACCTTCTGAAAGCATCATTTAGGCAAGGAGAGCCTCATCCTGGTAGAGCTGAGTACCCTGTCTGATGGAGCCTGTGGGCCCTTTGCACATCTGGCAGGCAAGGCATGAGACACTGGGGAAACAGACTACAAAATAAACTAATGATGTCCCAAATCTTCATGTCTACAAAGCAAATCCTACACTGGGCTGTCAGTAAGGAACTTGGATTAGCTTGCAGATGTCAATGTATTGAGAAGGGGTCATCAGGATGGTCAGTCCTGGCCAGACCATGGTTGCTCCCAACAGCGTGGAGTAGACCCTGTCCTTCCCTCACTTGATTTATAATCTTAGACTGTATTTCCTTGCATCTGTTAGCTATTGTATGTGGCTTTCATACAGTGCAAGACCAATTTTTCTTGTTTTGTTTCTGTGGAGGAAATTGGTATCACAACAGTACTTTTGGAGAAAGAATAACGGGATCCAGATTTGGTCCACCGGTGCAAACTATTTTTATTCTCCAAGACTCATCTCCTTATTCATCTAAAGGAAAAATTTGTTCATTCGTGTCTAGTAGGTGTCAACTTGGGGAGTCAGTAAATGTTCTAACTCTAGTGGCCTTTTCCTGTTTCAGACTCAGAAAAGGATAACAGACACACATCATCAGAATACAGGACAGAGTGAAGTGAACAGCCTGGTACATTCCCAAAACCACAACTGAAATGGAGTAAGACACAATTCTCTTTGATCCTGTGATCCTTTGTGGGCACAGCCAGCCATTTCAGAGATCACAAGAAACATCTTGTGACAAAAATTAGGCCAAATCACAATGCCAAAAAGTGCTGAAGCTGATCTCAGAGCCATCCTGTTGCTAGCTGAGCTGAGACCCCTCCTTTGACCTCCCGGTCCTCAGTATCTCAAATGTCACCTGGGACTGCAGGGACCTACTTTTCTCACCTCACTTTGCCCATAATGTCTCCATTAGCTCCAAAATGACAGGGAGACCAAGAGCTAGCTTTCCTGCATGGAAAAAAAATTCCTCTCCAAACCAGTCCCAACTTTGGACATGTCTCTTCTGCAGGGGGTGAGGAGTAAGGACATCTGCCCATGAGACCCCTTAATCTCTTCTCTTGGTGCTAATGAATGCAGAAATTGCACAAGACAAAGGTAAGGACCTGTCATGTGAGAAATACCACCTCATGGCACTGAAACACCACCTCCTGGGTTCATGTGGGTGTGTGCACATGGGTGTGGATGATTATGAGAAAATTCGCATGCCATTCCTTGTTGCATCATGAGCAATAAGCTCTTCTTTGCAAAAACTGATTTACTTTCCTGTGGGTCAGATTTGCAGTATGTTTTCAGAATTCCTTGTCTCCTTGGGCCTTGTCTCCTTGGCATATCCCAAGCACATAATAGGAGCACTGCTGAAACCTGGCTCTACTGACCACAACAGGAGAGGATGGACAAATCTCTGCTGCTCTCCCTCTTCCTCCTTCCCCTTTCTCAGTGCAGGACATGCATTTGGGGTCAGCATACCATAGCTATGCCACTGAAACTCTTTGGATTGACTTCAGAGCTGCCTCCTGCCTGCAGACTTGGCAGTGATTGCTGGGTCATTCGGCCTGACCCTGGTTACAGTCACCAGAATATCTCTGCTCCTCTTTATTGGGGACCCTAGGACTGCATTCTTTTCTAGTGAAGGCACTGCCCTGCCTTGCCATGCCATCACCAGCCCCTTGGCAGCCCAACCCTCCTGCTTCTGACACTTGTAACCTTTAGAGATCATGGAAATGTCCTGTGCACAAGTGTCCTGCTCACCAGAGATGCCTCCAGCTGCATGGATGCCCAAGGTGACACCAATGCCAAATCCCAAATTGATGCTCAGATGCTGCCCAAAGTTTCCTCTTCCCAATACCACTTGTGCCACAGAAGACAAGCCAAAGACCTAGTGCATGGAAAAAAAGAGTGTTAAAAGCAGTGTGATGGACTGAGAGTCCTTGCAACACTAATTAACTCATGAAGATGGGAAGAGTCTAAGAAGCCCACATCCAGGAAGTGAAGCAAGAGCAGATTACTCTTCACTGGTGCTCATCACACTTAGCCAGGCACTTTAGTCATGGTTGCATAAGGGGATTAAAAACTTGGTCACCTGCACAAAGGTCCAAGGCTGAAGAGGTATCACACAGCCATGGTAAGGTCATCTGTGCCCAAAGCAAGGGACACGAGCCAGGGGATCATCACCACAGACACCCCAGAGGCTGCACCCAAGCCAGATGGAAGGAAGGTGGGCAGATTCTTGTTCTCTTTCATTTCCAGATGTGCAATTTATTGACTAAAAATGTAGTATGGGCTGCACATAGCTATTTGCCAAACTTTACTCCGATTTGGGTAACTTATTCCAACAAAAAGCAAAAAATGAAATTCTGGTTTTCCTTTCAACATGTATACTTTCAGTTTGAAAATAACCAAATTTTCTCTATTTTTTTAGTGACTAAAGGGCACTCAAGAAAAAAAAAAAAGAAAAAAAAAAAAAAAGCAGAAAGAAAAATAAACACTTTCCAGCAGGAAAAAACATATTCAGTAAATTGCTGTGGTCTGAAAGTGAAATTCTATTTCACTTTTTTGATGTGGTCAGTGAATGGAAAGGTCATTCCACTGCACAGCTCTTATGCTGAAATCTGGAGAAGAACAAAGCTTCTCTTGAGGTCTCTGCCTTGCAAACTGCTTAGGCTTTGGAGATGACATCCTGCTCTTTGGATCACTGTTTATCCAGGGGGACATGTACCCTCCAATTAAAAAAAAGTTCAGTACTTTCTCCAGCATCAAAATTTCTGCTCTGTCCTGCATCCTGTCCTGACTCACATCTCTACTGCCTGCTGTACCTGGACCAAAATTTTATCTTGTGTATCTGCTCTCCTTCTACCCTTTCAGACATCACCAATATCCTGTTACCCAGAAATACTTCTTCTCTCTCTGGTATACACAGACCATGGGCTGTGCTCTGCATGGAGCTGCATAGTGTGACCTCTTATCTTACAATGAGGCCTCAGCCAAGGCTCCCAAAAGCAGTGTCTGTGATGGCCTCCAGCATCTGCAATGCCCTCTTGAGTTTTTCCAAAGCCACATCCAAGAGAAGCCAAATGCATAGGGCACAGATTTTACAGGACAGGATGCCAGTGCAGAGAAATGGGTGCAAGGTAGGAGACATGAATAGCACTGTCTCAAGAAAAACACAGGACAGGACAGAGAAACCATTTTTCAGTTCCAAACCTCCGGACTTTTCCTCTATTCTCACAGTCCTAAAATATCCTTTGTTTGTTTTTCCTAATTCCTTGATCCTTCTGCGGTTTACTTCCCCTGCCTTTCTCCTTCCTTTATGAATATTGCCTGTCCTTCAAAGCAAGTAATACTGGCTGAGTAATATCATCCAAAAAACAGCCATCCAGGCATCCTGGGGATACATCCAGAACATCTCCTGTTACAGAAAGGGCCAGGACCCTGCTTAAGAGTTGGATGCTGGACCCTACTTTCAGTTGCTGGGTGCTCTGTGTGGACAGCTTGATGGAGGTCCCTGTGCGGTGCCCCTCTGTTCTCTCATGGGGATAAGTGAGGAAAGAGACAACATGAGCAGCCAGCTCCAAAATCTGCTGTGATCTGCCAGATGCAGACCTGCAGGGAAAGGGCTCCTTCTCGTGCTGCTTCCCAGAGACAGCTCTGGAATGACACCCTTGAACTTAATCTTTATCACCTGGAAATTTCCACCACCAAAACACAAAGGGAATGGAGAAGGAAAATCACTTGCTCATCTTCTGCTGAGGAGTCACAGATGCCTGTACACTGAACTTCCAATGTGTGCAAAACTATCTGTTTAGGAAGAAGTGAACTTCAAGGAGCTGGATGTGCAGTAGCATGGGATAAAAAGCAAGCATCCTTTGCACGTGTAGTTGTCCTTGCAAATCAGCACTTTTATCTGTACAGACATCTGTGTCTAAATGTGTCCATGCTTACACAAATCTTACTTTTCTCTGCAAATCTCCAGGTACAGGTTATTTGGATTATCCCCAGCCCTTCCATGTCTGCCTCTGTCCAGTCCAAATCCTTCCTCTCAGCTCAGCAATTCTTGCAAGCTAGCAGTAGTAGTTTGTGTCTTTAGCAAAGACACTTACTAGACCTTCCCAGTGGAAGGATCTCATTTTGCTGTGTTGCTCCAACACATGAAGGCTCTGGATCTGGTGGACACCTCACGCCCACCAGAGATCGAGTGAGACTGTAAAACCATCCTCATCCTCTTCCTAAACACCTCTGAAGCAGCCTGAGGGCTCAAAAACACTCTTCTGTTTTTAGCATGAATGACAGCCTTCAGGCAAGGGGGCAGTTTCTGTATGATTTGGATAAGTACTCTTCATTTGAAAGTATAAGGAAACCCAAAGTGAAATCCTGGCATGCTGTACACCTGGTAATTACATTTCCTAATGGCGAGTTGTGGCTCTGGAGAGTTTCATAGGCTCTCATCACCCTGGCAACCCCAAAAAGAAGATGGATGAATGCTGTTCTCATTTCACAGAGGCTGTAAGTGGTACAGGAGTCAAGATCTGCTCTGCAGAACCCCCCAAGCACAGCATTGCCTTCGGCATAGCAGGAAGAAATGCCTCAGTTCACTATGTGGGATCTTTCAGGGGCTTTGGCACAATCATTACATTGACCAAACACTGCTCTTTGGTTTCACTCCCAGGCTCTTCCATGATTTTCTCATAGAGGAGAACTGAAACAGTGGCTCATACCCACCTGCTTCACCCTTGCCCTGTGTCTAAATCCCACCCTTCATTGCTTTTTACCTCCAGAAGGTTTCTGACAGATGGTCACCCCAATGGGCAGCTGCTGTCCCACCAGAGCAGAGAGATGAATAGCAGCAACCAGCTGCTCAACACCCATGAGGATGTGGAGGGCAACCACTCACCTTACAAATTGCTGCTGCCAACACTTAGCATCTCACTCCCCCTGCACGCATACACACACACAGATAGACACATTTTGGCCCATCTCCTCCTTACCATAAGGATGAACATTCCCAGTGCTTCTGCAAGCAGCTCCTTGATGGTTTGGTTGCGAATCGTGAGCAACTTCTGAATATTCTCCAGCATTTTGTTCCCTGGTTCCAGTCTGCAGCTGCGAGAGCTCCTGTTGTGACAGCACACTTCATTGCACTGAGCTAAGTTACCCTTTGAGACTTGGCACCCTCCCTTCACCCCTGGACACCTTCATTCATTTGGTTAACGATGAACAAGCCAATAAAGTAGCAGCTAGCTTCAAAATCTTCCCACACAAGCATGCCATCCTTTTAAACTATATGATCAAGATGCAATATTTCTGCAACTGGGTCATGGCAAACTCTGTGCCTCTGCCCAGGAGCAGCCAATCTCCAGAGTGGTGAAGCTATAAATAGCTTTGGTGTGCTCCTAAAGCCTCTCTCCTTTTCATAACTTTTTGATGGGCACTCAACGGGAACTTCACCTGTGCTCTGCATTGTAACCTGGGGTCTGGTGGTTTGGTGCCTTTTCTTTTTCTAACAGGTGGTATTAGGATCTTTTGCATGTGCTTTGCAGGACTATTTGGATGCCCAACCTGCAGCAAGGGTGCTCTGCCTGAAGCTGGTGTGCAAAGTTGTCTGCGCCTGGGAAGAGCACGATGCCTTGGGCATTGCTTCAAGTTGAGTTCTAGCTGAATACTTCTGTGCTCAAAGCTCGTAGCAAACTAGCAAAGAGCCTGCCCACCAGCAGCCCAGTTTGTCTTCTCATGTGGAACAAAGAGAGACCAGTCTCAGCAATGGTCCCCAGAGACCTCCAGTCTCACCTGGCTGCCAGACCAGAGCCATCACTGTCCTGATTTCTCTTCCATCTCCTGATTCTCTGCGCTTATCTCTCTGCATTATCTCTTATCCACTGTGTTTTAATGCCTTTGCTTGGTCACTGAAAAACTTAAACCCACTGAACACTCAAGAGCTTTTCCTGCAAGACCCATCTGGTTCTCTGCTGGGTTTTGACCTCTTTGTCTCAACCTACTGCATCTTCTCAGTGTGGCCCTGAAAGGGGAAACAGCTCTCTCTGTGCACAGCTCTCGAGGGTTTACCTGATGGGAATGCAGTGCTCTGCTCCTGATGCCCCTGGTGTTGCCTCCCTCTGGTGCTACAGCACTGCAAAAGTTCATGAGCTTTTCTTTCACCCACGGGACAGTGAGTATGGAAGAACTTGAGAAGCTGATTCTTCTCTCTGATCCATAGATGACTGTCTATCTTGTGGCAAACCTACCTGGCTTTAATGGTCTAGTGTAAGCCCCTCCTCCAGCAAGAGATTATCTATTGACCTTAGGGAACACCTCACTAAATATGCAGTAAATTACTAGCCTGTCTCTCATCCCAAGAACCATCTAATAATGACAGATAACAATCACATTGCTGGTAAGGCTGTTCCTATAGTATATTTCTGGGTGGGAAGGCTTTTTTGTCCCAGGAGGCTGTGAGCCATGCTGTGGCACAAAAAAAGTGGCTGATAAATTTTTCCAGGTCGCTTCATTCTTTGCCATGCATGTGTTTGTTATGGGAGCACACAAACATGGGCCCTGGAACAACAAAGTCAGGGTGGTGACAACAGCCTCAAGTTTCATCTGCACATGGCAATTTCCAGCTGACGTAGAAAGCTGAGGCCCCAGGCATCAGCATGTATTGGAGATATCACAATCTTTCTCAGATGGAGAAGGTGTGAGTGGGTAAGCATCACTCACAACTCCACCTTCACTTTATTTTTCACTCCTGGTTCTCAGGGAACCTTCTAAGTGGGTTAATCCCCTGTGGGCAAACAAGAAAGGCTTTGTCACTTGTGTTCAAGGCACCTCCATATTCTAATTATGGCAGAAAAAGGGACAGGTGTTTTGGGGGAAAAGTAAGGTCTCATGAACTTGCAGTCTCCACAGGGAAAAAGGCAATCCCAGTCTGCAACAGAAACCTTTCATTTGGTGATAATATTTGCAGCATAATCCCCAATATTACCATCAAATTCCCTAAAGCTTCCACATGGTTTTAGGATGGTGTCATGGATCACTGGATGTGCCTCTTGCCACTGCTTGTCCTTTTACACACATGACTCCACAAGATGGGGCTGAGACATTAACTTCTCTTATGAAAGTGTTCAGATGAGTTCCTCCTGTTGCCTGCTGAAAATGTGTGAACTCTGTAGCTTTAGGATTCCTCTGGGCACTTTTATACACCACAGAAAGGAGATCTGCCAATGTTCCAGCAGTGTAACAACAAAAAATAACACCTTTATGTGAGTCCTATGGGGCAGAGCACCACCGCTCTGGCAGCTCAAAAAAACCCAAATGTGTGAGCCTGCGCCTGGTCACACTCCACTTCATAATTAGCAGAGAAAAACAGGCAGCTCCAAAAGGCAGGTGATCCCCACATGAAATTAGTATCTGAAGCCAGACCTCCGACTCATGCTGGGTGGTGGCTCCAACGTTGGCACAGGCAGCGTGGAGTGATCATCTGCATCCTGCACTTCCTTGTGGAGGTATCCACTGTCAGGTGAGCTGGACCACTGTTCTCGAAGTGTGGCAATCCTGAGGGAGCAAAAACAACCATGCGAGTCATCCCGGGACTGGAGCACAAAGATCTGCTGGTTGCCCAACATGACCTGTTTGTACTTGTGCAATTTCAAATACCTGCAGGGCTGATGAGGATCTCTGGGGTCACCAAACACAGTGCCCTACTAACATAAGCAACCACACCACAACCCTTGAGTGACAAAGCCAGTCTCCATTTTAGGGGTAAGTGGGGTTTTTTGCCCCAGCTGCTTCTGTTGGAAGCCTATAACCAGAAGTTGCTGCTCTGGAGATTAGAGAGTTTCTTCCTATTTCCAGCCAAATTTTAGAAGCCATTTGTTCATGTGCCAGCATTATGCCATCACAGTCATGTATTACCTCATTTCCTACAGGTCCTATCCCATAAATTTTCCTGTAAGGGTTGTTAGAAGAGTATTAGCTGCTCACACTTGGTTCTCTAATGCCTCTGATGTTTAGCTTGACTTACCTATATGTTGAAACTTCACTCAATATTGACCCTACACTGACTTTCAACAACCGCCTGCTGAGCCAAACCTATTTTCTTCTCTAAGGCAGGTCTGTTTCAGCGCCAGTAATAAAGGCCTCAGTTTGGAGAAGAAAATTCTGGCACAGTCAAGGCCCACTGTGCTGGTGTTGATTCCTACAGTACAGAAGATGGGGGGAGAACAACCTCCCTGGTTCCTGCTAGAGCAGCCCTGGGAAGGATGAGTGCCCAGGGACTCCAAGGCAGTTGTGCTGCTGCAAGGAATAACTTCTCTGAGTCAGGTCCCTTTAAGAAGCAAGATCAGGTCTGAGAGACAAGTACACCACTGGTATGGCCTTGGATGTCCAGGAAAGACCCCACTTAACATACCTTGAGCACCCTCACCCCATGGTCTCACATCTAACATTCATGGTTTATCTCCTCTTCTCCTTTATAGATGGCAGGCACTGTGTGAGTTGCAGATATTCGAGATACTTGTCTCACAGCAGATGACTTTATGCCCCTAGCTGCCATCCAGCTCCCTATTCCCAGGACACTATCCTTTACACAACCTTTCAGCTCACCCTGCACATTATTGCTCCTTGCACTGAAGCTGGCACATGCTCCTTCCCAGTGAAACCAAGATAGCTCTTACCTCAAAACAGATGGCCACAAGTTGAAGATGGAGAATTGTGGTGCCACAACGGTAGCATCCTGCTCTGGTCTGCAGTCCTCTTCTTCATGCTCTGAGTACATGGTGTCTCCCTGTCCAAGTCTGCTAAAGCTTGCTCAGTTGGAGATGATCTGCAAGGCAGAGGTGTTGGCAGGAGGTGAAGTTCATGCCTCTTGTTGGTCACTTGAGGGGGTAGCAGGGCTCTCCATGAAGGGGTTCCATGGCGCAGCACTGGCCCCAGTGTTGGACAACAGAGCAGAGGGCTCCTGGGCTCCCCTGGCTGGTGACCTTCCTGGCCCAACCTGGGCCACCCTTCCCTCCTGCCCTGCTTCTGGCTTTCCAGATAGAATCCTGTCACTATCATACAGAGAAGAGCATAATGTTTTTTGAGGCACCCTGTTAGCTTCAATCTGGGCAAAGCCCTGGAAAATCTCCCTCAGAAAGGGCATTTAACAGAGACAAACAGAGGCACAGGGGCACCTCAGGTCCCACAAGACACTTGTGGGATTTACACCTAAATCCTGCTAGCTCTGTATCTACTGCTTCCCCATCCCTACCCTGTCCCTGAGACAGAAACATCTTATTCTCTGCTCAGGACCAGGCTCCCACCATACCACTGTGTGGGAGCATCACCCTGCCCATCCTGGGATGCCACTACAGGGATCCCCCAGACCCAAATCAAGAGCAGTGGACTCTCCTGGTGCAAACACTTCTGCTGAGTTTTGAATGGCCTGCTCGGGTCTGCTTTCAATCCACAGATAAGGTGACAGCTGGAGAAACCACAGGGTTCACAGGACATCGTCAGCCTGGAGATAAGAGGAGCCAGACTTTCTCCTGGAGGAGTGTAAACACCTACACCCTGAATGGAGAAATTAAAGGGGAGAAGCTGCAAGCTGATGGGGGACACTGGGTGAGCTGCACAAGGTCCTGAAGTTGCAGAGCCAGGTGGAGCCAGAACAGGGCTCCACCTGAATGTTTCCCTGCCTCTGACTGTAACCCAGTGGGGCGATGTCCACCTCTAAGGACAGAAAGAGTTTGCTCTTAAAAATGTTTACACAGACAAAATCCCTTGTACTTCATCTCATGCTGCCTCCTCTACCTCATTGCTTCTCCAGACACTCCATCTCAAGACAGTTTACAGGACCCACCAACCCAGCATCACCCTAAGCAGCACCAAAAAGACACGAGCCTGTGTTAATAAATTGCAAAACAAGAGCAGGCACTGATGACAGGAGCACAGCCATGCCTGTTACTTCTGTGCTGCTGGAGCAAGGCTGAGCCCACAGTCAACACAGTTCTCTTGCACAGCCACCAGATATTTGAGGGTGGGCTGCACCTTTACATACCGCTCACGTAAGCTACACCGGCAAACCCTTCAAGAGATGGTGCTGAGTCCATATAGACAGTCCATCCTCACTGTTAGCTGTGATACAGACACTTTGTGGGGTGAGAAACCAACTGGTGACACTTATCAGTGTCCATGTGTATGATCAGTGAACTACACAAACCCCACCTGTCAGCCACATGGCTGTGTTCTGCTACATAACTATGTTCTCGCATATCACGCCTGCCACAGGATTCCTGATGATCCACTGTCTGTCATGACTCCTGTTGGCAGTGAACAGTCTCTGCTGCATAGGATTTGCCCTTGTTCTCTCCCCAGGGAAGGTAAAGTCCAGGATACATATGACTGGGGCAGCTTTCTCAGATCCAAATCACCCCAGCCCAAAGGGATGCTGGTGGTGCAGACGTGAAGGCATCTGAAGAAAACCCCCAATAAGCTGCTATCATGGCAGGGAGGAGATAACACACATTCCTTGCAGACAGGCACACAAATCTCCTCCAGCACTACCCATCCTCTTCTGGGGCCTCAAGGAGCCCTGCAGGCATTTCAGTGGGGGTGGGGGTTTGCTCCATCATCAGCCAGACCCCATCACCCTCATTCCTCTTTGGCTTCTTGTGCTGTTTTGGGAAACAAGAAAGAAGAGCCAGGTGTGGTGGATCTGGATGTCTCTTTGGTCATCCCCATTACATTTTCTGTTCCTCTGAGAAAAGCCACTAATCCAGAAAAACCTGCAGGGACTTAAATTCCAGCTGTTGGTGTCGCCTGAGTTTTCCTTGCTCACACAATTTCCAGGTGTAAGCCCTGCATGACAGAAGTGACAACTTCACAAACAGACACATGTTAAGCAGAGGACTGAGGCAATCTATTTCCCTAAGCACAGGGCTCCACATATAAATCTTTGCTGTCAGTGCAGATGTTCCTAACCCATAGCACATACTAATTACTGTCCTGGTGCTTATTGTCCCTGTGTTTTTATTTTTACAAAGGCATGTGAGAACATACATACATATCAACAATTTTCTAATGAAGAATTAAATTTTGCACACCTTCCTGTTGATTTTGACTCCTTTGGAATCTCCTTAGGGTCAGTATAGCAACTTATAATCTCATGAGACTGTCTAAGGGTTTGTCACTTGCCCCCAATATGAATCAGCAAGAGCTCTCTGGGACCACCTCAGGATGCATTTGCAAAGAACTGACACAATGGGCCTCTGATCACAACACAGTCTCCAGGCTATGCCACAAGAGCAACATTTACACAAAAATGGGTCTGTGAAGCTATAGATATCAGATTTTGCATCTAAAGTGGTCATGGATGTGTCAAACTGCATCACTGGAGTATGTAGTGGATCTGTAGGCATCCTTGACACAGGATGCTATGGGTGCTAAAAAGGGATCTAGAGGGCCCCTTTCAAATTCATGAGGGTAAAAATCCACCAATAGGTATTAAATGTGGACACTTCTCTATCACAAGTGGTCTGTGGGCTGTGAATTGATGGAGACTGTAGAATAATTCTGGGAGAGTACATTTTTTCTGTTTGTATGCTCTTCCACCACCACATCTAGGATCTCCTCCACAAGTCCAACCTGTCTTCGTGATCACTGACTGTGGTGTCCAGTGGAACAGGATATCCACTACTTCAGTCACAGGAATAGAAGGCTAGCAGCCTTTACTAGCATGCTGTTGAATTGCTTACTTGTCCTGAGATGATATGAGAATACCCAAAACATATTCCCAGCTCCACTGCTCATCAGTGTGATCCCTAAGCATCCACTCCTCCTCCCTGCCCTGTTCTTCATACCCAGGGGGATGACCACAGACTGTATTCAGAAGAAGCTTGGGGTGGGCAAAGAAGACATTTGAAGCTGCTCATAGCATGTTGTGTGATCTTTGCTAAAAACCCTGCCCTGCTAAAAGCTGCCGCTAGTGCTGCAAGTGCCATCAGCTCCCTAGTCACCCTAAATCATCCATCTCCTCAATGCTCTCTTCTCCTCTATACAACGCAGATAGTGACCTCTTCAGGTCCCAGGAAACCAAGGACCTACCTGTCTCAGCTTCCCCTTCACCACTGGTGAGCCCAGAGGTCAGAAGTGCAAGTAGGAGCATCGTGCAGAGGTCAAGCCAGATGAACAGCTCCCTCAGCTCACCAGAGCACTTACTCTAATGGCTACAGCAATTCAATGGCATTCTGGATACAACAAAAGCTTTAGAAGAGGGAAATCTGTTGTGCTGTGGTAGAGACAGCCTTCTCCTCCCCTAAGGAGCTGGAGGAAGCCACAACACATGGGTCATTTAACAGCAGACTAGAAGCACAAGGCACTTGAAAACTCACCATGGGGAACAATCCTGCCCTGCTGTAGGGCAGTAAATAAATGACTTTGGATTGACAGGAAGCTGAACATGAGCCAACAGTGTATCCAGGTAGCCAAGAAGGCCAATGGCATCCTGGCCTGTATCAGGAACAGCGTGGCCAGCAGTCCAAGGAAGTGATTCTGCCCCTGTACTCAGCGCTGGTGAGGCCACACCTCGAGTTCTGTGTCCAGTTCTGGGCCCCTCAGTTTAGGAAGGAGATTGAGGTGCTGGAGCAGGTCCAAAGGAGGGCAACCAGGCTGGTGAAGGGACTCGAGCACAGACCCTATGAGAGAGGCTGAGGGACCTGGGGCTGTTCAGGCTGGAGAAGAGGAGGCTCAGGGGAGACCTCATCACTCTCTACAACTCCCTGAAAGGAGGTTGGAGCCAGGTGGGGGTTGGTCTCTTTTCCCAGGCAACTCTCAGCAAAACAAGAAGGCATAGTCTTAAGTTGTGCTGGGGGTGGTTTAGGTTGGATATTAGAAGGAATTTATTTATGGAGAGGGTGATCAGACATTGGAATGGGCTGCCCAGGGAAGTAGTGGATTCTCCGTGTCTGGAGACATTTAAAAAGAGACTGGATGTGGCATAGTCTAGTAACTGCAGCAGTAGTGGTCCAAGGGTTGGACTTGATGATCTCTGAGGTCCCTTCCAACCCAGCCAATTCTATGATTCTGTGATTCTATGACTTTTCCTTGTTCAGCTTGTATTCTATTGCCTCTGCTGTCTGTGCAGTGCTTCACGGGAGAAAGTGAGCTAAGGGAGCAGAGAGCCTGCTCACTGCTCACCTGCATCCCCCCCTCTGCAAGCACCATCTCCCCTTCCATGCTTCCTCTTCTGCACAGCTCCACCAAGCAGCATCTTTGGATGCAGCACCACCATGTCATGGTCACACAGCACAGTCAGCATGAGCAGAGAAAAAACATTGCCAGAGGTATGGGAGCATTGCAAGACCCTGCCAGGCTTCCTCCTCTGTGCCCACAGTGAGGGCTTGCACACTCTTCCTTTCTGGTCAGTCTGGTCTCTGGTTCATGTAGGAGCTGTGGTTTGGGAAGAAAAAAATAAAAATAAAAATAAAAATTAAAAAAAGGGTGCCTTGGAGCAGGGTCTCACTCCATGGGGTTTGCTTGGTCCCATCCAACCTCCCACTACTTTATTCTAGTGGTGGCTGGAAATCTGGGATGTGAGCAAAATCCTCTGATCTCACAAGATCCTTTTTAAGCCCTCACCAGAAACTACCTTAGAAGAAGCAGAGGGAAAACCTTAACAACCAACAGCTTTGTGGGATACAGTATATTTGTTGCATGTAGCCACAGGGAGGGAAGGGGAAGAAAGATGCCTAGGTTCACAATGATCTTCTTGGACTACTACAGCTGGAGTCTCATAGCATGTGTTTGTTCAAGAGCTTTGGATATGTTCTAGCTACTTATTATTTTTATCCTACAACTACCCCATATTTTTTTGCCTTTGACTTGTCTGGATGCACTTACAAAATAATCCATCACAAATACCTTATGCCCATAGGCAGTGGCCTGATGGAAGACATCCTACTCTGATCAGCATCTGCAGAGAGCAAGATACCAGCCACAGTGACAAAAACATGTTTTGTTCTACATTGTCAGTGCCAAGGAAAAAAACATGTTCATAATTTGCATTTGTTGATTCACACTTGCTAACAGGATAACAAGATCAATCAGCATAGAAAAAACAAGGTTAACACATCATAATCACCTTTAAATTCCCAACAAACTGACCTTATTCTGTCACCCAGAGTCAAAGCCTAAAGTATTCTGTTTACATGTCCATATTACCTAACTCAATACCATCTATTCCTTGGATTTAAGATACATCCTTTGGTGAAATCAGCCCTGATGCCCATTGATTTCTCCATGCCTGCTGACAACCCACTATCTGGAAGGAAAAAGCAAACACCCTGGCAGAGTCCTACAGTGTCCCCTGCTGACTGACTTGGATGACCATAAATCTATAACAAAGATGGTGTTCCCATGCTCAGTGTCCCTCCCAACCACCTGCCTGTCTGAAAGGAGAACATCCCTTCCCTGATGCTGTCACCACTGGCTACAGCACCTCAGACTTAATCATGGGTTTCCCTTTCAAGGGCTGACCTGTCCTGCCAGATGAGTCCTGCTCAGCTTTCAGCACCTGATAGGATCATAAGCCAAGGCAAACGTAAGTAAAGGGCAGAAACAGAGGATAGAGATCTAGAATAGGCAGTTACACATGCAGCAATGTTATGCTATGTGCAAAGGTGCGTGAAATATGTTTGAGAAGAAAAAAAAAATCTGCATAGATAGGAGAGTTGCTCAGAGTCCAGGATGTTATCAGATCTGGAGAAATGCTATGTGAATGAGTCACTGGAGCATCCTGTCAATGCCTGCGTACAGCAAATGCCACTGAGAACTGGCTGTGGTAGTCCCTCTCTGGTGTTCATATAGTATCACTACATGGTTCCCATAAATGATTGACTAAATTGTGCTATGGGCCACTTTGTTGCATTATCTGCACCACTACCCTGCTCCAGTCCAATCCCTACTCACACCCTCCTCCCTCCTCCCCTATAATAGAATGCATTTTAATTAAGCAACTCTTTCAGGTCATCACTGAAGATTAAATAAAGGCCCTTTTAAAAATGTGTATTTATTCCACAGCTGCTCTCCCACCAACCTCCTGGCATGTCTGTGGGATAGCCTCATGCCGAGGGGGAACAACAAATGTCACAGCTCCATCACATACAAATACGCCCTGTTCCTTCAGGAGATGAAGCAGAGCACGTCAGGTCCCCATTATTTAGGACCTGAACAGCTTAAAAGCTGGACGTCTGCAGGTGAAGACTGAGGGCATGCTGCCAGCAATAGGTCCTGGGGCATGGAGGGCTTGTAAATCAGAGATGGTTCTAGCTGGGGGTAGAATTCTGACAGCCAGAGTGCAGAGAGCCCACAGCAGAGAGACCATTGCACATAAAACAGCTCACATGGGCCTTGGCTGCCCCTCTGCTGCAGGATGGGTTCCTGCTCAGAGCTCTGCCCTGGCTGGACCAGACAAGAACCTTCACAGCAAGACAGCTTTTGGCTCAGCTCCCATTGCAACCACACAAAATGGGGAGGGGCCTCTGCTCTGTGCTGGGAGCTCTTAAATTAGACCAGATTGCTTTTTTGCTCTGAGTCTCACAGGAGGGTGGGTTGGAAGGAGAAGTGATGTCTGAGTCTGCCACCATTGTTACATTTTAAGTGGCACAGGTCAGGCAATGCCTCTTATGCTGCCACTCAGAATCCAGGATTGATGTTTCTACCATTACAGCTTGCATTTTGGGGGGGTCCAGGACAGCCCACCCTCCCACAGGTGTTTTAGGCCCAGACAGTCCTTCCCACACCAGTGCTCATGCTGGGAGAAGCAGAAGAGCTGCATGCAGCAACATCTCACAAAACTGGAGGTGGACTTCTCCATCAGCACACAGATTCTTCTGGCCAATGGAGCCCCTGGCCAGCCTTCTGGCTCCAAGATTCTCCATAGGATTCCAGAGAGAAGTGTTCAGTGTTAGAGGGTCTTTACAATTTATTGACCAGGCAACTGCTTGGATGGCTTTAAATGTTTGACAGCCAGTTTCCACTGCAGATGTAGACATGGGCAATCCAAATGCCAGCCTGTCTAGCCCTAACCCTTGTGCCATGGGGACCTGGCAACTCATTCAGTCACCCTGATCATCCATGCCTTATTGTTCAGGGCAAATCACACCTCATTAGCCTTGTGCCATGCAGCCTCCCAGCCCAGGACCTGCGTCATGTACATCTGACACCCCCAGGGAAACCAGACCATGTCCAAAGGCAAAGGTGAGGGCAAGATTTCACATCTACAAGTCAGCTGCGAAGACTGCTTCACCATTTGCAAGGCAGAACTGGTCTGCTGGCACTAGGGAACATTTAGACAAGTTTGACTGGAAAGCACCTCGGTGTTATTTGAATGGATTTCCTGCATGTTTTCTGCTGGAATCTGAGCCACAAGAAGAAATCTACAGAGTGGATGTGTTTACCCAAACCTAGTGCAATGAAGGAGCAATCAATGTATGACTGAGATACTTTTACTCTCTGAACAAGAAATACATCATTCTCTCCACTGCTGTAAAGGCAGCTGGTGAAGAATTTACATTTGGACAGAGGATTTGGCTTCTACCTCTGTATCATAATTTTCAAATTAGTTGTCTGGAACAAGGACTGACTCTCCTGATTCATTTGTGTATGCCTTGCACAGCCAGAGCCTAGAAGTACTGCTGGAACAACCTCCTATGACAATGGGAATTGTAGCAAGGAGGATGTATGAAGATATTTTTGCATCTATCACAAGCAGGCAAGCATAAGCCATGTGAGGTCTCTGTATTAGCACACTGGAAAAGCCACAACACACCCTTGGAGACATGTTCTTCTGATGCTGCTGCTGCTTTAGATGCTGGAGGAAGACCACCATATGTCTCACTCACCCTACTGACATGCTATGTCCCCTTGATGTGCTGCTCCATCATCCCATAAGGTGATGCCTATCAAGTGTGGTCACCAGGCTCCAGTGAAGCGCCAGCTCAGTTCTCACCAAGCCCAGCTTAAATCAGGTTTGGGCATTCGTGGATCCAAGCATGCCACTGCCACATCCAGCTGAGGAGCAGTGACACTCATCTTGCTTTGTGTTTGCCCTAGCCTCCATTTATGATGAGGAGAGACCCCACATGCCATGTGGGATTGCCAAGGAAATTAATCCATGCTGGGGTCTTGTGGAGCTCTCTGTATTGCCACCAAGTCCACATTTAATCCTTGAAGCACTCAGAGACTCAGATATACCAAGACATTTTCTATCTGTCCATCCTACTTGAGTGTCAGATAGACATGACTCACAAACTGAGCCAGACCCCATGTTGCCCAGCTTCTGTCCCTGTGAAAGATCCTCTGCACTCTGTTCAACAGCAAATACCCCAAATGAGTATCACAGCTATGCACATATACAGGCCATTCCTGAGCATCACAATATGTTTCTGAGTTCATGAGATAAACCTGATTGGAATGGAATGAAATAGTTAATTAGAGGGTGGACCAGAAAACTCATGAACAGCTCCATGACTTTCACAGGCAGCAGTGACCTGCATAGGAAAGTTCAACACCTTTCCTGGTCTGGCCGAGGAGAAACCCACACTACAGAGTGTGCTGGTTTGGACACCCATTTCTGAATTCAGTCTGGAGCTGGCAGACACCTTCCTACATGACCAAGAGAGAAGAACATTCTGGAGCACTTCTCCTGTCTATTGGACATTCTACTGTGCAACCCCGAGATGTTTTCTGGAGCCCTCCAGGGTGGTTGGCTGTTCATGTCAGTCCTGGTATTTTGTCAGACTGTCAGCAACTGCTACACTTTGCAATGAACCATCACCTCCTGTTGCTGAGCAGATCACAAAGAATCAAAGATTAGCTGTAGCCGTGAGGTCACTCCCCACACTCCTCACACTCTGGGCCCACTGCCTCCAAATCTGACTTTTGCTCTTCTCAGTTTGGAAGCTGCCACCAACATTGGCTGCTGCTCCCTCCCTTGGATCCCCACTGGATCAAGTGATGTGCTAGGAAGGAAAGGAGTCTTTCCTTCCCCACTCTGAGCTGTAACTCACAGATCAACTCAGTGCTTAGGTGGGCATGGACAGGACTGACCCTGGCAGGCTCCCTCTGGCCTGGGCCACAAGAAACAGCATCAGATGTTATTGCATTCCCAGAGATTAGCAAATCACCTTCAATCCCTGTTTATGGCTTATTGCTCCAGGGTCAAGACTGCCCCTGACCGTCCTCCCCTCTGGTTCCTTGGAGCAGTAATAAACTTTGTCCCTCTGTATAGGAGGAAGAGTCTGTGTGGTAAGAGACATACACTGGGTAGCAAAATTCCCCACCATAAGGCTCTCTGCCTTCTGTACCTCTGTGTGCCTCCATGGACACAAAAGGTGAGCTCAATGTGTGTGTCTGCATGTGCCTTTCTGTGAAAAATTAAGGGAGAGGCTGACTCGGTGTGGTGAGGATTTCAAGCAAAACAATTTAGTTACCTGCATTTTCCCCCCTGAGCAGGATGAAAACTGAACATGTAACAGCTGTTGCTTAATGCATTCCTAGATAGCACATTGATATTATGCTAATAAGCACCACTTAAGAACTGAGATAGCAAAGGAGAGGAAAAGAAGTAATGAAGTTAGTTATGCAGAGAGGGGGTCAGATCTTAGTGCAACTTTAAAACAGACTGGTTTCCATTCCTCCAGTCACAGCAGTTAAAGTGATGCACATAGCAGTGAAGCATTTTAATAGTATTTTAGAGGCAGTAAAAGTTTCAGGAAGGTGACAGTCATTGCACTGCTCTACAGCCAGACCTGGAAATCGGAGTGAGACACATCAAATTCACGCCTTAAAACCTGACTTGAAAAAATACCTTTGAAAAAAAACGTTGGTACTGATCCTGTGCTAGCTGAGGAGCAAATCAAACCTTTTTCTGATCTTTATCTTTCACCAGAGCACAGCTCATCAGGTCAAAAGCATGAGCAAAATGAAGAGGTTACCACCCCATGGTTCCCACATGCTGGCTTTGTCCACCACGGCAAATCCATCCACCTCCGATCCTGGGAGCTTCACTTACTCCCAGCTCCAAGAGGTGGCAGCAGCACTCCTGCCTTCGGGAAGAGCTCTTGCATGGGACTGGCATTCTCCCCTGCCCTTGGAACAGAGGGACTTACACCCTGGGAAAAAAAGCAAGTGTACATCGAGCCACTCGGGCACCCTCAGCATCTCCAAGCTGATCCATCAACTGCAATAGCAGTAGAATTGTAGGCAGCCACAGTATAAAGCACAAGGGGGGGAGTATTTAAAAAGTAATAATTATTTGCATCTGGCTTTGTGTGTGTGCAAATGGAAGGGGGTAAAAATCTTTCTGGGTCTGAAGAATTTAAAAGAGCTGAGCCTCTGCTCATCATTCCCAAGGGGAAACTTATCAGCATGCATCATCACAAAAAAACCTCTGATGAAATATCAGCTGTAATAATTATCTCCAGGCATGCCTGACACTAAAATTTGAAGTCAAGGTCTCCCACTTAAATCAGAAAAAGAAAGAAAAAATGGTACAACCTAAATAAACCAAACATATGATGGGGAAAAAAAATTAAGATAACAAGGAATAGACAAGAGATCCTTGTGTTCTGGCCAAAAAAAAAAATAAAAATCCACAAATTCTCAGAACGACCTTGTAATGCTGAGACCTGAGATAATCTAACATGAGAAAATCATCAGTGATGTGCAAGTCATGAGTGACACTGTTGGTGACTCCATAATACTGTAGAGATGGGTAAGCACGACCAACAATAAACCACATATGAACACAGATGTCATAAACTTACCAAACAGGGTCCTGTGGGCTTCTTGTGGGCTTCTTGTGTTTGGAGACCTCCTCTTTCAGCCACGGGATAAAAAAATATTTGATGGTCTGTACCTGTCAAAGTACTGATGTAGCCTAGTAAATACAACTTTTGAAATTGTTAATGAAAGACAGAGGTTTTGGCATTTCAGGATGTCTTCAGTCTTACCTAGACCTAAGCTGGTGTTTGTTCACTTTAGCAACTGCTCCTTGTCAAGTAACTTCTATATAGCTGTTCAAGCCTTTTCCCTGTTACACCATATATGGTAAAATAAAAAATATAGATAGTCACTCTATAACAAGAAATAGGTCTGTATGTTAACTGAGTTTGGGAAAAGGTGTTCATTTCCAGCTTTCAAACTTTGCCTGGAAACCACTGTGAAGGAATCATGGAATCATAGAACCATAGAATGTCAGGTTGGAAGGGACCTCAAGGATCATCTGGTCCAACCCTTCTAATATTATTGTTTGCATGACTTGTCCCATCACCCTGTTGAGCTGAGACCTAAAACTTTACAGAGTGGGGGAATCCACCATTTCCCCTGTGAGACCATTCCAATGTCTGTTTTCACAATGTCAAGTTTTCTTCTTGTGTTCAAGCAGAATCTCCCCAGGAGCAACTTGTGCCCATTCTCCATGTGACTCCTGGTAAATGGGGACACTCCATCTTCATTGTAGCTGCCCTTGAACCACTGGAACTTTGTAACAAGGTCTCCCCTACACCTTCTCTTAACAGATTCAGTTTTCTCAGCCTCTCCTTGTATGGCAGGTGCTCCAGTCTTCTGATCATTCCTGTGGCTCTTCTCTGGATCCTTTCCAGCCCATCCACATCCCTTTTGTACAGTGGGGACCAAAACTGAACAAAAAACCCCAAGTGTGGTCTGATAAGGGCCAAGTAGAGCGGGATGATGACTTCTTGGTCTCTGCCAGTGGTGCCCTTGTTGATGCAGCTCAGCATCCTGTTGGCTTTTCTTGCAGCTGCTGCACTGTTCACTCATGTTGGGCTTGTTATCCACAAAGATTCCCAGGTCCCTTTCCACAGGGCTGCTCTCTAGCCAAGTGGATCCCAGTCTGAGCCGTGGTCTTGGATTATGTGTTCCCAGGTGTAAGACTTTGCACTTCTCCACACTGAACTTCATCAGATTCCTGTCAGCCCATCTCTTCAGTCTGTCTAAATCATCCTGGAGGGTCACTCGCCCTTCCAGGGTATCAACCTCTCCACTCATCTTGGTGTCATCAGCAAACTTCATCAGGGTTCTCTTGATCCCATCATCCAGGTCACTTATGAAGATGTTAAACAGCATTGGGCTCAGTATCAGTCTCTGGGGGACCCCACTTGTGACCATTGCCAGTTGCAGGATGAAATCTTTATTACCCTCTGGGAATGGTCTGTCACCAATTCCACTGTCAGTGCCACCCACTGCACAGACCTTTTGTCCAGTCACTTTCTTCAGGAGGAGGCTGTGGGAGACCCTATCAAAACCCTTAGAAAAGTCCAGGCAGATGATGTCCACCACTTGTCCTGCATCAGCCAAGGGAGTTGCTTTGTCATAGAAGGGAATCAGGTTTGTTAGGCACAATTTGCCCCTGATAAATCCATGCTGGCTTTTCCCAGTCACACGTTTCAATTGACTTGGGATAGTCTGCAGGAGGATTTGATCCATGACTTTCCCAGGGACTGAAGTGAAGTTAATGGGTCTATAACTGCCTGAATCCTCCTTGGAGCCCTTCTTAAAGATGGGGATGACATTAGCCTTCCTCCAATCTTCAGGAATCTCTCCTGATCTCCACCAGTTCTCAAAGATTATGGAGAGTGGCTTTGCAATGATATCAACCAGCTCTCAACACCCTCTGGACCCATCAATTTGTACTGGCCAAGGGAAGAGAGAGTGATGAGAAAAAACATGGAAACAGCTGCAACGAGACTCCAGGAGTTCCCAGGAAGAGAACTTCACCATGAACATTGTGCTTCTCCTGGTGAACAACTCAGGATGCTGATGAGTCACTGAGAAAACCCACCACCTCTCTGCTTTGGAATGCCAATGCCACCAACCACAAGACTCAGAGGGACATAAGAAGGAGATTATAGCACTGGAGAAGAGGATTAGATATTTATTTTATTGCACTTTTAAGAGTATTATTTATTAATTAGGTTTTTCCATATTAATTTGGATTATTTGTATTATTGCAAGTGGACTAATAATAACTTTATTATATCTTGATTATGTTAAGATTTTAATTAAGATTATGGCTTTTTATGAATACAGTGTTTTCATCTTTGCCCATAACAGTGCATTAGATGTCAGAAACCCAAGGCTCATCACCAGGCACTAGTAGAGCTGAGAAAGCCTCTCCAGCCACTCACTTCAAGGGCATGGATAAACTCTACACAGATCCTTTCCTTCAAAGCCTGTCCTGCCCAGTTTACCTGTTTGAGGGCCACCAACCTCCAGATACCTATCTGCATCAGGAGCCAAAATTTCAGTCAACACCTTAGGCAGCGAGAGCTGCAGGTATTCATAATGCTCCTTCTGGGACTTTTCCAGGCATCACTTTAAGCAAATTCTTCACCTAGTTCCAGATTGTGCCCACACACAGACACCCATCATGCCCTTGGCTGTCAGTTTACTCCTTAATTTATTCAAATTGGTCTTTCTCACAAACTCATACTCCTCTCAAAGAGCTGTGTGCTGAAATAACCAGCAAGGGAGGGATCACTTACACCCAGGGCAGTGTGAAGGGTCACTGTCTTTGACGCACCTACAGTCAGCTCAGGTGTAATGTCCTTCTCTGAGAAGGTAATTCTGACCAAAAAACTTCAGGAAACATCTCTCCAACAAGAGCTACATCTTGGGGAAAAAAAAAAAAAAAAAAAAAAAAAGAGAGAGAGAGAGAGAGAGAAAACTGTTTCTCATTGCCATGCCTATCACATTATTCTCAGATGTTTCCTGATCAGTCTCTGCTGTAATTCTGCAACCTCCCCATCTATGGGAGGGTCAGGCTGTTAGAAGCTGTGGATCTTTCTGATAGGAAAGCATAGTGTGGGAATTAAAAACTTTTCAGATCCTCTTCAGTCTTCTCCTCCACTCTTCATAAGCTGGTTCACCACTGTTTATAGAGTGCAGTGTTCTTCACTGGGACATGCTCACATGCATGTTTACTCCTTTTAAGACATTATTCAGGAGTAGAAAGTGGCACTTGGGTTGGAGTTTATTATTTCAGTTATTGGGAGGATTTTCTGCCATATGACTTCCTGTTATCTTAACCATATGTAAGAGTCTTCAAAGACTACTCCTGATATCCCAAGGACAAAGAGAAAACAATTCTAGTTTCTCCTTTGCAGAGAAGGAAGAGAGGAATGGTAATATGTGAAAGGAAAAGTGGGAGAGGTATCTTTGTTAGAGGCTAACAGACTGCACAGAGAGCAAGAAAATCTGGGCGTCCTGCTGGTTGCAGGCTCATCTTCAATTCAGGAGAAAGGAGTCATTTTAAGTCAAGAAAGACTCATATGTTTCTACCTGTTTCCACAGATCAGATTAATAACCCCCAGATTTTAAAAAATCTAAACTTGCAATGAAATAATGAGATTTTATCAAAAAAAACCCAAAATCTGCCACCCAGCAGATGAATTGGGCTTTGACACTTTCCAGGCTCCTTCCCAGTCACATTATGACTGGAGACAACCCTCTGAAGTGTCTCTGGAAATACTCCCCCATACCCATCACATATTCCAGCAAGCAGACCCACAGAAAAAGTCACTTTTAATCATCAACTGCATCAAAACCTCTTTTATTTGCTTCAGCTAAAGGTTGTGCAAAACAGCAAGCAACACAGCAACACAGCAAGACTTTCTGTAGGAAAAAATTACACATCTGCTGCTCTGCTGGCTACAACAAAGAGCAAATGATCCTTCCCCACTGGATGTATGTTCAGCTCCAAGTATAAGTGGACTCTCCAAGGGTGTGGAGCAAAGTTTGGGTAGACCTAAATGAAGCAGATAAAGGAAAATAATTTCCTGGGTGCCCAGTAACCAGAGGTGGAGCAAATTTTTCAAATCAATCATTGGGGCACAAAAGAAGCAGACAGATATTCAAAGTAGCTCAGCATCTGATGCTCTGTAGGATCACAGTGTTAGCCTTTCAAAATGTTAGCTTTTCAAAAGCCTTTCCACTGTCCTCTTGATAAACCTCTGTTTTTCTGTCCATCTCCCAGTTTGAAGTGCATGTGGATAAGCAGTGATTCCCGTGGGAGCCAGAGACAACAGCAAAGGAACCAGCACCAGTAGTGGAGGGGACATTAAAGCATCCCTGTGGAAGCCAGATATCTCCCCTGCCTCCACTCCTCCCATAAATTCATTACAATTCCCACCGAGGTGCATCTTCTCCACTTCTATGGCTTTTTTTTCTGCAGCCTATGACTGCTTTTGGCATGATGCTGCCTGCACTCAATGTACTGTCCAAGAATCCAGAGCTGAGAGAGGAGCTAAAAACATCAAAATAATGCCTAAAAAGTTTATTTCAGAGTCTGCTACTAGTCTGGCCGGAGATCTGGGTCCTGTGTCATGGCTCAATGGCTTGGAGCTGCTCCCGCATTGCTTGGTTAGCTAGGGTATTAGTGACCCTGGGACAACTGGCAGCAGCACCACAGAATATAGATTGTATATTGTGCTGAGCTATATATATATATTGTATATTGTGCTAAACATTGCCTTTGGCTTCAGGGGAGAGAGCAGAGAGAAGCAAAACCATGAACGTTTCTGCTCCATCCAGCTGCTGGTCTTCAAAACAACTCTGAGCAAGTTCAAATCTTCAAGGTGTTTTACCAAATGGCAAATAAGGTAGAATTCATTCTATGGGTTCAAAAGGTTTTTTTTGTGGGCACAGTGGGGGAAGAGGAAAAAATAAAAAGGGAGAAGAGTAAACACAGAGCTTCAGTCCTCTGGGAAATTAGGCTTAAAAACACTGGTGAATGGCACTACCATGGACTTTACACACTGATTTATTACAGGATAGCCTGCAAATGTCAATAGGAATCCATTAGGGATGCAGTAGAAGTGTGAGGTCATGCCTGCTGCAACTTTTTAAAGATCTGCTGGGCCCATTGAAGTCCCTTTCAAGCTGATTTCAAGCAAGTGTGAGTGATTACCAGACAGGTGAAAGAGGGAGAAAGAAAAACAAAATGCAGTATTAAATTCTAGGCTGAAAAATAGCCTCTAACTGGCTGCTAAATTGTGCGTGCCCCTGAACAGGATAAGGCCATGGCTGAGAGAAATGGAAATCCCTCTGCTCAGGAGGAACTCAGTGGGCATTGTCTGGGGTCATTTATCTCCACGGGGGACCAAGAGGTTGCCACCTCACTGGAGGTGCAGTGTAGCCCCATTCATGAGCCCACCCAGTCCCTTGGGAACTCTGGAGAAGCTCCAGAGAAAACCGATGAATCCAGAAGAACTGCAGCCTGCAGCACTGCAGAAGGGGGTGATTTCTGATGATCTCTGGGGTTCCTCCATCTCTATTTTTCTGTGATACTATTTTTTTTAAGTTATTGAAAAACCTGTCTTCTAGCAAGCAGCTCTGTGAAGTGCTATAAGATGAGATAGACAAAATCATGTTAGAAAGCAGCACCTTCTGCATCTGCTGCAGTTACCATTACAGTCTTTAGATGTGCTGATCCAGGGCACAATAAGAACAAGAATAATAGGGAAGGGACCACATGGCATCAAGATCCTCCACCTTCCCAGCCCACATTAGAAAATAATCTGCCTGACTGGATAATTTTTTTATTTGACATTTTGGTTTTCTTGTGGATTTATGTCATGCCTTTGCCCCTGCCAGTGGATTTTATTTCAGTTACTTTTTTTCATTTCTGTCACTGAGGCCTGTCTACATAATAGGTACCAGGTGAACAGTTCAGGGCATGAAAGGTTAATTTCTTTGTATTTCCTTGGGTGCCTCCTGTCTCCATGAAGAACTCCAACCCAAAAAACAAAATGAAGAAGGTAAAGTTCAGTCTGATGCCAACATCTGTCCTCCCATAGAATCCCTCGTGAGAAAGCCATTCTCTTTCTTCTGGTCAGCTAAGAACCACATGGGTAGGGAGGGGAGAAGCAGTGGGATGAACCTTCCCATGGAGATGCCAACAATAGCTAAAGAAAAGCATCTTTCCAGAAGAAAAAGAAAGCAACGAAAGAAAAAAGAAAAAACAAAACAAAACCAAAAAAAAAAAAAAAAAAAAAAGGAAAAAGAAAAAAAGAAAAAAACAAAACCCACAAAGCAAAAACTGAAGGTACTTTTAAAATTCTTATTATTTTTCCCTTACCTGTTTCTCTTAGACGTACCCTGCCAGTTATTGCCCCATGTTGAGCTGCCAGGAAGCTCCCATTCAATTAGAAAACCTACACCAGGACAACTGGCTGGATTTTAAACCAGCCCTCCTTGCTCTGGCTCTTTTCCATGGGTTGTGCTGAGGCATCAGAGAGATGAAAAGCTAGGTCTGGGTTTGGAGGTTACGTGCAGCATAGCCCCAGAGAGTTTGCTCTGGAAGAACCTTTGCTAGAAATATCTGTGGTGCTCCAGCAGACCACCAGGCAGGCACCATCTTCCTCTAAATTACAGAAAAAAAGGTATGTTGAGCATTCCTCACGTGCCCCAGATGGAGTGCAGAGAGAGGCACTGCCACATCCAGGGTGCCAGGGTGGGTAGAGGCATGGGAGAGGATGGATGTGTACCAGGAATGTGCCTCACAGAGCCCAGTAGCTTCTGATCTTCCATCTGTCCTCCTTCTTCTGCTCAGGACTGAACATCCTGGCCTGAAGGCCCTCTGTGTGTCCTGCATGAGGAACAGTGTGGCCAGCAGAACCAGGGAGGTGATGGTCCCCATGTACTCAGCACTGGAGAGGCTGCACCTCAAATACTGTGTTCAGTTTTGGACCCCTCACTACAAGAAGGACATTGGGGTGCTGGAACATGTCCAGAAAAGGGCAACAGAGCTGGTGAAGGGCCTGGAGGAGTGGCTGAGGGAACAGAAGTTGCTTAGTTTGGAGAAGAGAACGCTGAGGGGAAGACTTCTTCTGCTCTACAGCTACCTGAAAGGAGGTTGTAGTGAGGTGGGAGTTGGTGTCTTCTCCCAGGTAACTGGTGACACAATGAGGGTAAATGGGCTGGAGTTGTGCCAGGGGAGGTTTAGATTGGATATCAGGAAAAATTTCTTTACTGAAAAAGCAGTCAGGCATTGGAACAGACTGCCCAGGGCAATGGTGAAGTCACCATCCCTGGAAGTGTTCAAAAAATGTGTGGAAATGACACTTCAGGACATGGTTTAGTTGCCATGGTGGTGCTGGGTTAACAGTTGAATCTGGTGATCTTAGAGGTCTTTTCCAAAGACCACTAATTAATTAATTATTCTTAATCTTTCTGTGATTATAGAATCCTGACACCTATGAACCACTCAGGACTGTCAGGCATCTTCTGGGTCACCATACTTGTTCCTTAACCAGTCACAAAACACAATAATAATTCCTCATAAAAAATAAGTGAGAAAGGCATATGCAAGACGCACAATCTGGGTCTGGTCCAGGCTGATTAGGTTTTCTGCAGGGACTGAACTTCAATCATCTCAATGCAAGCCAGGAGTTCCCATAGCTTTCTGTCCTGCCTTACCCTGAACCTTTTCCACCAGGTGATACGAACAGAGCCTGCAGGCATGAGTTGCTGGGGGGAAGAGAAGCTGAAAATGAGAAATTACATTGATTAGTGACTTGGGAACACCTGAGAGATGTCAGTGAATTACTAGGTCTGTACATGTCTTCTATATTTCTTGCAGGACACCAGTGTCCTGAGCACTGTGTTGTTTCAGTCTGGGGCCACTAGTGGTATTTGTAAGTAGGTTTGACATCTCATAGCAGCTCATGTGTGTAATTTGCAATTTGTTCATTTCCTGTAATCTGAAGAATTTCATAATATTACAATGAGTTTCTTACAACACCCCTCTCACCCTCATGCAGATACTGAGGATATCAGCTCCCATTTTAGGAAGAGTTTCCCACACTCATGTCTGCACATTTTTTTAGTGAACTGGAGAGGTTTAGAACCACCAGGCAGACAAATCAGCCTACAGCTACAGTTTTAGACCAAGAAGACAAAAGACACACTCCTCAAACACCATGTGTCACACCAGTCACTGTATGTGAGTACTCAGCCATGGACCCAACAAATACAATGAAGGAAAAAGAGAGGAGGGGAAATGAACCAATTAAAACATCTTAGATCCATCATTTTACATATAGATTGTAAGAAACAACCATATACTAGAAGACTGATCTCTTAAGCATACCCTGAGCATTGCACTGATACTGTAGGTGAGCATCCTGCAACACTGTCTGCTAAAGCTTCTGTTTCTCCAGAGGAGAATCAGTTCCTACAGCTTGAACACCCTCCTCTGCTGAACCCAACCTTCCAGACAGACATTTTGCATCACGCTGTGACAAGTTTCTTCCCAAAATGCATCAACCCCTTTTGCACCCAACAAACCCAACTAGATGGGTCCCCACCTGGGGGCCATAATAGGCTTTGCAGTCTCCTGAAGTTGTAACCTCACAGCTCCTTTCAACTTGCACAGACCCCAACACCTATAACCAGCAACTCTTTTGGACACCAGCTGCTAATTAGTTCCCATATTTTCTCTGGCAAGCCACAGCATCGCAGGAGGTCTCTAGCATAAACCTGCTTGGAAAACATGCTATGATCTGATATTCCCTACCTGATTCTTCCAGAGCATAAAATCTGAATTCATTGCTGCAACAACACAGGTTTCTGGGCAGGAAGCCCAAGACCTTTCCCCCTGGAGACAAAACCAGACATGAGGTGTGACTGTGGGAGGCAGTGAACCCTGGAAGGAAACTTTGCCTTCCTGTCACCAGCAGTGTCCTAATCACAACAACCAGAAAGTGTCTCCAATGGCAGCAGCCAAGCTCCCAGTCCCAGCACTGACTTGCACATCAGCTTTTGTCCTGATAAGTGGTAAGCCTTTGAGGTATGGCTCCTCAGAGTGATTTGTGAGGTGATTCCAAAATAGGTAGAGGGGTGAATTTTATTTCCATTTGCTCATCTGCATGAGAGCTCTGATGGCTGTGAACAGGATAGTCTAGCACAGTTTGGATATGTATAGAGAGGGAGAGATTCATCTTCCACATTGCAGCGAGAGAGGTAGGGATCAAATGCTGTTCTTCACAACATTCAATCCAGAGAAAAGGAAATGTGTGTGTGAAGTTTTGGGAACAGCACATTTTCATCCAGTATAATTGTCCAGTGAGTTGGGAGATGAGAACCTGCAGCTTTTGACACAAGGTTAGCCTATTCTACAGTGCAGTGGAGTCTGGAAAGTTTGTTCTGTGCTCCACAACTTTAAGGTAAAACATGGTCTCCAAGGAAAAGGCGCGACCCTTGAGATGAAATATTCTTCACTAAGTTTTTTGTGTCTCAAGTGCCTCTGTCAGTGGTGGGCCTCTCAGTGGAAATGCAGTGTGATTAGAACTGGAGAACCTCATCTCCAAGGGCTGTATTGACTCAGTCACCCCAGGAGCTTGACAACATGCTTGGAGGGAGATTCCCACCCACTGCAGAAGCCCACATTTGGTCAGAGGGCCCAGTTCTGTTATTTTTCCCTGAGAGATGCAGGAACAAAAAATTTAATCTCTGGTGTGCAACTGGACAAATGTTCCTCCTGTTTGCAAGGATGATTATTCACTTGCTGTTTGTCTTTTTCCTTTGAAGAATTGCAGTCCCCAAATATCTACTGTAGCTGCTGACCCAGGGTGCTGAGCAAACTTCCTTACAAGAGCCCCTGGATTTTATATAAAAGAAATATATAAAAGAAACACAGCAACAACTTTGCATTCCTTTGCAAATACAATGCCAGGCCATACAGATAAACTGTGTCCCAGTGTCCCAGGCTCCTGGTGTGAAACTGCTGGAGCAGAAACCCTTCCCAAGAAGTCAAAGGAAACCATTCCTAGCTCCAGATGTGCTGGGCAGAAGGAGCCAAGGGATTTTAGTATCTGATGAGAGCTGCTTTCCTTGATGCATGGCTGCACAGAGACAAGGTCTCTCCTCCCTGGCTTTCCCTGCCTTCCTCCTCCCCAGAACACCCACAGAGTTCAGGGCTGTGTCCACCAAAAGACAGGTCAAATCCTCACCATCCTTCACTCAACAAAATCACCAGCCTGTTGGCAAAACTTCTACATATCTATCTTTCTATCTCAGCAGGTTATCCAGATGGCTCAGCATTTTGGGAAAGCACTGAAACTTCAGAGGAGAGAGGGGGAATGGCAGGAGATTTTCTACTGTCTGGCAAGAGGAGACAACCATCTGGGTCCTCTTTGCTATAAACACAAAGGGAGAGATCAAAGCTGTTGTTGACATGGTCGGTATTGTGGATAAGGAAAGTAGCATCCATCCATCCAGGGCTGAGAGTGTCTGTATCTCACATGCCTGGTAGCTGAAGTGTCTGCAAGATCTGAGGGAGGATCTGGTATTTGCATGTCTGCGTGTGTGTGTCTGTGTGGGAGACAGTTTGTATACATTATAGGGAGAAACTGCCAATGGAAACAACAGAGTTTGGTGTCTAAGCCTGGTTCAAAGCCCATTAAAATCAGCAGGAGTCATTCCCTTTACTGTGATGGGGTTTGACCACATCTCTCCTTGTCCCTCCTCAACATGCTGATGAGCTCAGGGCTGCTGCTTGCTGCATATCCTCAAGTAAACCCTGCAAGCAAGGAGACTTCCCATGTTCAACCACATCAGATGTTTTACAGGGCATTGCTGGAGATGCCCGTTCCTCTGGTGTTCACACCCTGCAGGTACTCAGAGGCAAGGGCTCTTCATTCATTACTCCTTGCACAAAATATGGAGATCCCATTGTTTGACTTGATTTTGTAAATTGGGGCCACCAGGCTTTTCTCCATGTTCTGTGTTGCTTGTATCCATATACACTCCAGCATCACCTCACTCCCCTGGAGCCAGACTTTAGATCAGAGGGTCTCATCTCCTCACCTTCCTCCATACCCTGGTCTACCACATTTCTACAAGCTCTGCCTGACTGCCTGTAACATGTCTGTAACTAAAGCTTACATTTCTAAAAGGCCTTTAAACTGGATCTGCACACATCAAAAGCTGATGACCCTTTCTCTCTAGTGACTGTGCTCTGTGCACAGTAATGTTTCAACTTCTTGTCCTTTGGGTTTGTCGATTTTCTGCTACATAAAAGTACCTTTTATGACCAGGCCATTTCCACACCAGTGTGTTTATATCCTGTAAACAAGTCACTTCTCCAACTTCTTTTCAGTAAGATCACGGGTTTACGCTCCTGAAGATTTTGACTATGAGGCATTTTAATTCATGCTTTCATTTTTAATAGCCTTCAAAAATGTGGATGCTGGAGGAGGACCAAGCCTTAGTGTGTCAGTCATAAAAATGCAGGGTTGTTTACACTCGTCACCCTCCCTCCTACACAGCCAAGGATTTAACAGGGTATTTTTGCCATGACACTGAGTTAGAGGTCAACACCATGATGCTTTACCTCTCTGCACCACAAACCCTTATATGAAACATTACTGCCTGCTCTCCTCCTCGTTGTCCCCCCCTAAATACCACCCCAGCACTCTGGTCACATCACACTCAAGTCTTGACCAGGTTTGGGTCGTTCGGCTTTTTCAACATCAGAGGTCAAAATGGAACAAGCAGAAAGTGAAGGGCTGAGCCATCAAAGCGGATCGAGATCTGCCACGGGGGTGCCACGGACAGTAACGTAATGTTCTGCATGAACGTGCAGGTGATGTGATCAGGGATAATGTTCTTGCATAGATAGAGAATTTTTTTAATTCCAGGGTGTTATCAGATCTGGAAAAATGCTGAATGAGTGGGTCGCTGCAGTATCAGTCTATTGCTACACCATGAAGGGCAGCTGTATTCCCTCCCTAACAACCACACTGTTAATTGCACAGCCTCTGCACACAATTAACTGTGTCTACCCAGACTCTTTTCCCTGCATTAAACCTGTGTTATCAGTTCTAATCCCCAGCCCAAAAATTAATTTTCACTCTGAGACTCACGGCCCTTTATTATAACAGATAATGTGAAAATCTCTCCCAAATGATCTGGTTGGAATATTAGGAAGAAGGGAGTTTCAGCCTGTTTAGGAAGATGAGAAAGTCTGAAGGAGACAGAAATTACAAAAACCCCTGTCCTCACTACTGCAAATTAAAAGCTGAACACATATATATTCATGTGTGCATATGAAGGCATAGTCATCTCACTACTGGATAGCATTATGGTCTGGATTCATCAGCCAAAGCTTTCCATAATGCTTTCTGCCACAGCTCTGAGCTAGGAGATAAAATAGCAGTGCTTGACAGTCAGGCATTTTGCTGAATAGTCCAGTAGTCTGCTCCCAAAATGGGACCAGAAGCGATGAAAGGATGTGAAAGGATGAAGTCTGCTAACACCCCTCCTGCATGCTACACCCCAGCATCTGGGCCCCCCAGTTCAGGAAGAATACCGAGGTCCTGGAGCAGGTCCAAAGGAGGGCAACCAGGCTGGTGAAGGGACTCGAGCACAGACCCTATGAGGAGAGGCTGAGGGAGCTGGGGCTGTTCAGCCTAAAGAAGAGGCGGCTCAGGGGAGACCTCATCACTCTCTACAACTCCCTGAAAGGAGATTGGAGCCAGGGAGGGGTTGGTCTCTTTTGCCAAACGACTTTCAACAAGACAAGAGGGCATGGTCTTAAGTTGTGCCAGGGGAGGTTTAGGTTAGATACTAGAAAGAATTTCTTTACGGAGAGAGTGATCCGGCATTGGAATGGGCTGCCCAGGGAAGTAGTGGATTCTCCATACCTGGAGATATTTAAAAAGAGACTGGATGTGGCACTCAGTGCCATGGTCTAGCAACCGCAACGGTGGTAAAAGGGTTGGACTCAATGATCTCTGAGGTCCCTTCCAACACAGCCAATTCTATGATTCTATGATTCTATGATCTCTCAGAGCTCCTACCACTTTATCCTTTTACCCACAGTCCATACTACCTCCCAAGAGCAAGGATGCTGCCTGATGTGCTGGTTTTCTTCAGTGCCTTTGTGTGAGACCAACCTGAGGAGACCCATTACAGTAGAGAATGGCTGGAGCTGAACAGCCAGGTAGTTGGAGACTGCAGAAGAGGGGAGGCCATGCCAGATGCAGGTGCAGATATTTTTCCCTACAGAAGGGAAATAGCCACGAGGCTCCAGCTTTCTATTACCTCGGCTCCCAGCAGTTCGTCACCATATAAAGCTGCTGATTTTATAAAATTAAAACTCCTTAGGGTAAGCATTTATTCCAGTTAATCACAAAACTTAAGACAGAATGGCAGAGTGTTTGATGAGGCAAGAGGAACAACCACAAGGAGAATGGCTCTTGCCAGGAGCAGTTTGCTTGTAGCAAATGGTCATTGACTCTTCTCTGAGATGCCGACTACTTCAGGGCTGTCCAGAGGACACAAGCAGCTCTCTGACCTGAGGAACTCATCCTGCCACAGAAAAATAGGATAAAAGGGAGGGGAAGAGGGGCAAACATCCTCTCCAGTCAGAGTGAACCTCTCAGGAGCTCACCTCCAGTCCTTTTCACAGCCTGGAAAAGTGACTTTGGAACTTATCACTTTTCCTGAGATGGTGGGTGTGGACTTTGAGGCTGTCTTGAGAGCTCCTGTTGCCTGTGTGATGTATGGGCACCTCATGCAAGTCTCCTCCTGGCCTTGGTGTTGACAAAACACTCCCAGAACGTAGCACAAAACCAACCACAATTGAACCTAGGAAGCTTTAAATTAGATTAAATCCACAAGGAAACAGAAGAAGTGCACTACCTTTATTCTGTGAAATTACAAATTTGAAAAGAAACTCACACAGTAGAAGCCATGGCAAACAGGACTGGATGCAAACATCTGTTCGAGCCTGTCATGGGCTTTGCTTAACACAGTTCTAGAGTCAGAAAAGTGCCTTCTCCAGGATGAATCCTGACAGCACAGAGAGGAAGAGGGTGTCTGGAGTGGTAAACCCAGAATTCAGCATGTCCCTAGTAGAAGCTGGTGTGCATTGGAACTGCTTTAACTTTATGTCCATCATCCCCACATTGGTTTTTCCATCTCCTATCATAGTGCATTCAGAAATGGTGGTGCAACCCCTCATGGCAGCTTTCAGAGTCATTCCACCTGCACAGGAGAAATAAATGTCATGCATCAGCAGAATTGGCATCCATAGCTATTTCCTCCCTGGACAATAACATCATCATTTCCATCCAAAAACTGCCCTTCTGTGATGCTCAATTGGCTCCAAACTCACCAACCCAATCCTGTCCCCATCCCCTGAACAAATTTGCAGAAGTAGCAGCGTCACTTTGATTTACTTGAAATACAAAGGCTTTAGAGGTTGCCCTTTCTTTCTTTATTTCTTTCTGCTGAAGAAAGATTTTTTTTTTAATCTAAATATCTTAAATTTCAGATCTTGCCTAGCTTCCTAGAGAAACCAGGAATATCTGACAATACTACAGGTGCTCATTGTCTCCATCTCTGCCTGGCTCTCTTGACACTTGAACTGGATGACTCTCAGCCAAATTTGACACAGAGTTGGGCTCCCTGGGAAGTCTTAAAGACACTACAGACTGAGTCATTTATTCAGATAACTCTGTTCTCCAAGGCTTTACAGGATGTAGCCAAACCAGCAGAGAAACCCTCACTCACATGCCCACAGAAAGAAAGCCTGAAACCTGAACTTTTCTTTTGCCAGGACTGGAACATCTACCTGAGACAGAGACACAGGAAGCTACTGGGTGCCTAAGTCACTATTCAGACCTTCTTGCTCCTGTTGCTTGCTTTTTCTCACTCTGCTCATTTCTCCCTGATGCATAGGCTATGGAGCTCTGGAATATTTGGCTGCATGTTTTTATCTCAAATACAAAAAACATATAAGGGCACTTCATTAGTTCCTCAGTGGCAAATCAAGTCAAGGTAAGCTAGGATGATTTTTTATTTCCATGGTACATTGAATTACTTGCACCATTTCCATTGCTTAGACTGAAATAATGCTTGTTTTACTTCATGTTGTCTCTAGGAAACACCTTCTAATTCAGGGTTTGGACAAGATACCTATAAAGTGTATAGCAAAGACTTTCAGGCATTGTATCATCGTCTGGTGATCAATTTAGTGAAACTTCATAACCATACAGAGGATATTTTTTTCCAGTCTGTTTCTACAGCAAGTGCTGTTGCCCTTAATTTCCACATTATTTTTCCTACCCACTGGATCATGGGTGGAGCTATCATGAAACCTGTGGCATGCAAGGAAGGACAATGAGCAGGGACCTTGCTATCTACTTTCCTCATTCTTGTTACAGCTCCTGAGGTGGGAAAAAGATTTCTGAAGGACGATGTTGTGTGCTGCTGTTGACCCCAGCTGTCCCAAGGATGGAGTTCCCTTGCAGAGCAGATTTTTGGGTACTCCAAAGGCTCAATCTCAGTGTTCATGGGAAAGGATGTGTCCCTGCCTCTCTAGGAGCAGAGTCACCACTACAGCAAACAGTGGCCACTCCCCTCAGGCCAGTGTCACCTCATGAGATAGCAAATGGCACCTGAAGCTCCAGTAGATAAGCAACTGGCTTATATTCAGATTCATTCTCAAGCACACTAGCTAGGGCCAACAGGATCAGGGGCTTGGTCAGATTAAATGAATACTTCAGGATTTCTTCAGGAGTCCAGTTCTGCTCCTGGCCTCATGCTAAGAGGAATCTCAACAGCTCTCCATGCAAAATTAGGAAGGAGGAAGGAAGACATGTTCCCATTTCAGCTCCATGCCTCTTCCTCCTTTTTTCCTTCACACTTCTTTCCTATTTGTAATTTCTCTCTGATGCTTCATCCTAGATTGGTTTCACCCATTTAACCAAAAAAAGATAAAAGCCACACGTAAAAGATAGTTACCAGAATTAACTAACCCAGCAAGGTCAACACACTGGGTTTCAGATCCAGTGCAGTTTACAATTTCATTACTACACTGGAAGGAGTCCACGCTGTAGCAGGCAGGACACTGGTATCCATTTGGCACGTTGTCCTCTGGAGGCACTGGAAAGAAAGAGATGGGCTGTAACTGGTGTTAATTACAGAAGCAGAGGAACAAACCAGGTGATGGCTTAGCCAGGAAACCCTCACCGCAGGTTGGGGCAGACAGAAAGGGGGCATGGTGTAAGGAAAAGGGGAGCTTACATGAGACAGAGATTGTTTCACACTCATGGCCCGTGCAGCAAGCCAACTGGCTCCTTGCCTTTGCCTTCCCGTAGTTCATGGTGATAGGGCGATAGGGCCAACCTGGCAAACACTGGATGGCATGCAGGACTTGGTGGTGGAAGGGATTTCCATCCCCCCTGTAAAGAAGTGTAAAGCAGCACCAAGTTGTTAAGCACCAGGTTCCACCCTTCCCCTCCCATCCATTCCGGCAGCAAGCGCTAAACAGCAGCGCTGGGGGCTGAGAGGGGTCTGGGGACAGCTGACCCACACTGAAAGCTGCACTGGTGGTCCTGGTGATCCCCTCAAATAAACAAGGGTGCCCTCATATCTGAGGTGCTATTGTCCTCCTTCTCCACACTGTGCTTAAAGGTAGGAGGAGAGCACAAATCCTCACAGCCAGCTGGCCTTAGATGCCCACCTTAGCCAGAATTACACAACCACAAAGCTTTTGGCGTGACCCACATGCCTCTGACCCACAGCCCACCCTTCTTCATGCACTGTCTGCAGTGCACAAGGTCCACCACCGTCACAAGCATCCTGACACAAGGAAGTCTGATATTTCCTGTACACTAAAACCAAAAGATATAACGGGGCAGAGCAGCAACACTGCAGATTATGGCAGCAGCAATCCGAGGGCATAAGGTGGGCTTTGCACAAGCAGAGGGAAGACATGGACTGGAGCTTCCAGCACTAAAGCTGGTAAGATATAAAGCTCCAAGTGTAAAAGCCAGCAGACATGTTACTGAAGCTGGGCAATAATGGAGGTTGTGCCCCTAACACACACAAATGTGCAGTTGTGTCAGGGCTCAGCACCCATCTTTGGCTTATCTGCCATGAGGATATGGTGACAGCTCAAACCTGGCAGTGCCACCAAGCTGCCTGATGTCCCTCAGGGAAGGAAGTCAAGTGCTGGCCTGTTTCTCCCTCCACCCATAGCCCATGCATCCTCAGTGTAAGATACCAGCACCCTGGTGTCCTTCACAGTCCATCCTCTTGACCCAGCTACTCATCTGAGGCAGAATTAAAAAACAGTATTTTCTCTTAGTATGCTGCCTAGGTTCTCCCCTCCACAGCTAAGAACCAAGCCCTCCCAGTAGGAAACAGGTGCTCAAGACAGAGGAATAGAGAGCTTTTCCCATCACAGATCATACTGATCTCTGGGTCTGCTGTCGGGAAAATGGACATCTCACCCAAAGACTAACCATAAGGCCAGTGACAGGGGTGGGCAGAGGTTGCTGTCCCCCAGCCCCACTCTGAAAGCCATGCTGGCATACAGCCATAGTGGATATCTCACCTACCCATCACAACCGCATGCACCACGATGCCACAAGTATCCTCATCACTGCTACAGGTTTTCATGGGACCAGAGCAGCTTCTTCCTATGCCATGACAAACCTCACACTGAAGGGAGGTCCCTGAGGAAAGAAGGAGGACACCACCCTGGGTAGCAGTCATAAGGGATCTCGGTTCCCCTTCCATCAGTATTTTGCCTCAGCAGTGGATCAGCACTTTTTACATTCCACTTCCCTTATTTTCCCTGTTTTGTAGCTCAGTTTGTGGGGTCTTTTTTTGTTGTTGGTTTCTTTCGCATGAACTTGAATCTGGGCAAGTGAGGGGAAGGGAGGGGACAACATTTAACATTTTAACCACCAACACCCAGCCAGCTTCTTTTGTATCCTATACAATGACTCCTACTTCTTTTTTTGCTGGGGTTGCTAAGGAACATCCTGAACAACATTCAAAGTGTCCCTGCACTCCCTGACCCCAAATCTTCTCTTTGCAATGAGCAGGGCACCCAAAACTCTGGGGATCAAGAGGCTCCCAGTGGATGTTGACTGTGGGGTTGCCAGAACCCAGTCACACCTAAGCTCCTCATGAGAGTGAAGGAATTTAGAAAGAAAAAGGGTTTTGCCTTGTCTTCCTTGAGTCATGCACCATTCTCAGTGATCATTCTAGGGTGAAGTACAAGGGAAAAGCCACTGTGGTCCTGTTGTTATTGTTGTTGTTGAGGGGTAGAGTCCTGAAAGCCATGCAGAAGCAGAGGGCAGGATTATTAAGGTGCCCTTCCACACTTGTAAGTGTGGCCACTTCCACAGTGGAGACCATGGATACCCCCCTTTACTGGAGGAATTTTTTAGGGAGGTTTAAGTCCAAACCCTCTCCCCAGGGAAAACAATGGGACCACTCCCCTGACTGTCCCAGGTAGATCACAAGTGACCACCACAGGAGCTTAGACAGCCAGATCAAATTGTAAATACATTCACCTGCACCTTGGCTCCTAGCAGCAAAGGTGACTCCCCTAAGGCAGTCACCCCTCTGCAGTGCAAATCTCCCCAGGTGAGGAGATGCTATGGAGCAGGGAGCAGGAAGAGCCCCCCACACAAAGCACACTTTCCCAAACTACTTCCATGTCTTGCAACCCCACAGGTCCCAGCAGAAAACTCACCAGGGTCCAGGAAAGCCAGGAGGAAGCTGAGGGCAGGGGACACTTTCATGCTGATGGAATGAAGGCACAGGCAGCTTCCAAGCTGTGCTGCACACAGCACTGCGGGCTCTATAGAACTGAGGGAAATGAGATGTTTTGAAGAAGTGGTAACTGAGGAAGTGGTTTGGAGAGCATAGATACCATAGAGCCCTAGCACCACTGCTTGCTTTCTTCACCTGAAGGACAAGTTCTTCCTTTTCCTTTGTATAAGCAACACTGCCTGTCTTTGCCCAGTCTAGAGTATGCAGCCTGTGTGGAAAGACTGGCTTCCTTGGGATCTATTAGGTGTGCCCCTGGTGCAGACTCTGTTTGGGCAATGTTCAGCCTCTGTCACACATAGAAATGACAGAGAGGGAGCCATTTGGGCAGCCCTGGTGCTCTCTCACCATTAGGCCCAAAAAGCAAAGTGCAGCAGTGGCCAGCCAAGAATTTTCCTCATGGCTGAGTTTTTGCTGGCTGTTTGCCCATCTTCCTTCCCAACAGACAGTCAGGAGCTTTCATGCCCTGAGTACAGCTGCAAAGCAGACAGTGGCAAAACAGTGAATTTCCTCTCCAAGCTGGCCTGCAGCTTCTGTTTGCAAAGTGACTGCCAATTCACACCTTGGAGCATTCTCAGTCAAGGGGTTCCTAGGTTCCTGGGATTTAATATGTCAGAGCTGCAAAGCAGATCCTCCAGGGTGCAGGTTTTGAAACAAAACACTTGGAAGCTGATAAGGAACTGTATCTCATCTCCAGGCTTCAAATCAAACCAGCCAGCAGGAAGAAAAATGTCAATGTGGCTATAAGGCAGCCTGGCCACAGCTCTAGGTAGTTTTTAGGGTTTTCCATGCCCTGAGATCCCATGTTGAGCTAATGCCAAGCAGCAGTGACAAACTTGTCATCATCCCAGAGGTGCCCTGCTCAGTGTGTACATTTTATCAAGATGTGCTGCCTCCCTGAAACCTTTCCCTACCCTGAAGGGATCCTCTGTACAAGTATCCTGCACCAGATCAGATGCAGACAGTTAGTTTATGGTTCTCCAGGATGTTTTACACTGACAGTAAGGAAGAACTAAAATGTTTTTATGCCCTCTCTCAACTACAGTATCAGCCCCTTGGGTGAGATACTGATCCACAGTACACCTTTTGCTGTGTAAGGTAGGTACTGGTCTCCTAGCAGGGTACTAGGCTCATCTGGCCTCTAGACATGAGGGCAACCAAAAAAGTCCCCCCCAAGAGGGGCATGAAGACCACAAATACAGAGGTGTCATGAGTCACAAATAAAGGTGCAAGGACCCTCTGAGGCTCATCCAGCCTCAGGAGATATGTAGTCCAGGTCAAGGACTACCTGTGAGGATGTATCTGGTAGCAGGGAAATTCAGTCTTCTGGGAAGGGAGTTTCCCCTTGAACCTGGTAAGGCAGGATGTTCAGTGAAGAGCAGTGAGAGTTTCGTTGCCATGGTTTCCTACCGATGGGCAAATCAGTTAAGTGCAGCTCCTGGCTCTACCAAAGATTTCCTGCAAATCTATTCAGGAAAAAAACAAAGAGAAATCACAGATCTTGCTGATGTTCCCATTCTTTGGCTTTGATTTTGCTTGCTGTTTGATTTTCCCATTTGGGACTAAGCTCTTCAGAGGAAAAGTGGCCTTGTGACTTTTCCAAGTACCTTAAATAGCACAGCAGACCTCTTCTTAGCTAAGCCTACAGCACTTTGAGTATGGACATTATTGCAATCATGCTGGATAAAAGCCTAGATCCCCCAACATCCATGAAGCTGGTATCACAGGAAGACAGAGGAGTATAATATCACCTTGATGTTCTTTTTCAGCACAGAAATGGTTTCATGACATAGTAGATAAGTTATAATGAACTCAAACTTCTGACTGCAGCCAGCCCAGGATTCTCATTCATTACCCACTGGTCCTCAGACTGAATAAAACCCTGTCCCCAGGCAGACCAGGGTATCCAGACCAGGATCATGCTGCCATTTAACTACATCTGGGTCTGCAGATACAGTCAAGGAGATGGGTGGATGTGACTATCTCAAGTGATTTTAATTTCATGCCTTTTCATTTAAGATGATTGCTGAAGTGCCTGAGGGATTTTCCCTGAATGACATGACTGCACTAGCCACACTGATTTATATTGAACTCATCTGTTTCTCTCTTCTTGTGGAGGAAGGGTGTGAAGTTGCAGCCGTTTCATGTGCATTTTTAGAAATGAAACCAAGCACAGCAAGGAGGAGCCACAGTCTGCAGCAATAAGAAACATGAAAAATAAGACTTACGAAAGAGGGTGGAAAAAATAAATGTGCTTGGGGGATGCCCAGTCATATCACTTGTATCTGCAGAAAACAAGGGAAAAACTATTACAGGAGGCTTACATTAGGCATTGGGGGAATTTTCTAACAGTGGTAATAGTGAAGCTGATTGCCTAGGGAGGTGTGGATCCTCCATCTTGGGTGGCTTGGAAAAACAGGCTAGACAAATACTTATTAGGGAATTATTTAAGTCTATCAGGACCCTGCTCCAGGGCTGAGAAATGGATTAGATTCTCTCTCTCAAGATCCTTTCTAAATTGGATCCTATACTTTAATTTCACTGTGTGCATAAGGTGTCTGTCTTCTGCAACAAGTCCACGTTTCCAGAAGCAGAGAAGAGTGATAATACAATAGTCACACTCAATGAAAAAGGGAGGCAGAGAAAAGGTCAGAGAAAGCTGTGAGTTGAGAAAAGTTAGAAATCAAAATCTGCAAATAGCACTGGCAGGAAGATGTCCATCTAGCCTAGGTGATGGACAAAAATAATTTGTGAATTTGTCACACAAGTTTGTAGCAGAAAATGTCAGTGGGCTTCATAGAATCATTCAGGTTGGAAAAGACCCTTAAGCTCATCAGCCTAACACTACCAGGTCTACCACTATACCATGTCCCTAAGCATCACATCTACACTTTTTAGATCCTTCCAGGGATGGAGATTTCACCACTTACCAAGGCAGCCTATTCCAGAGCCTGGAAACCTGGATTTTTACTGAATAATCTAAACCTTCCCCAGCACAACCTGAGCTGTTTCCTCTTGTTCTAAGAGTCCAGACATAAGGATATGCCATCAAAACATGAAGCTAATGAATTAGGCTTACATTTCAGATGAAAAACCCAGGTCAGAAAGGTCTGGAAAAAGTAAGGAAAGTGGCAAAAGTGTGATAAAGAAATGAAAACAGAGGAAGGGCTGGGAGTGCACAGCTTGTGTAGGAGATGCTGGGGAAAAGCCATAAACAGGCCCAACTGTGACTGAAGTGGCAGGGGATGCTCAATGGAGAATTCCAGTGATGGCTTTATGAAAGAAGTGGAAGATGGTGCTACCCTCTGATGGTGAGGTCAGCTGGGTCTGGGATGAGCACCCTGTTCATCTGGTGAAACACTTGAGAATGACCCAGGGGACAGCATGTGCCTGAGTCAAGGGCAAAGCTGACATAGCTCTGGGACAGGACAAGTACATTGTGGCTGCCAGCCAGGGTGTGCAAGTACAACCACAAGTACACTGTGGCTGCTATGACAAGGGGCTCCCCACCCAGCAGCTGCAAAGCCAGCAAAGTAATTTCTGCAACGGCAGAGAAAAAAACCAGAACCCAGGCAGAGGCTGTTGTGATGCAACTGTCTGGCTCAGAGGAACAAATTACATTAGCAAGAAAAATCCAGCTGATCTGTCCTATTCATTTGCAGATGCCCTTCGAGAAACTGGCCATATTTGAGATTTGAGATTCTCTGGAAATCGATAGCTCTGTGAAACCACGTGTGGCTCAGGAAGCTCCATCACTGGAGTAGCTGAGGCTGGCAGAGTAGCATGGAGACAGGAGTATCAAACACATTTGCTCTGTTTACATCCAGCATGGGTTCTGTTTCACTTTTTTTTTTTTTTTTCCAGACTTCTACACTCAGCAGAGCATGGGCACAGAATCCTGCAACCAGCTCTAGGGAGGAGCATCTCTTGGGTGAGGGTCGGCCACCCACCAGCTGGAGCAGAGAGAATCAGAGCTGTTCCCATTGTGCTTGCTGCTACTGCTTGTAGCTGAGCAGGTGGGACAGCTCCAAAACCAGGCTGGAAGGGGCATTAAACCTGTAATAGACATTTTTAACCACCAGGTGCCATTTTTTCTTCCTCTGTTAGAGGATAGTCCTGATTCTTTAGGCTTGCGAGGTATTTCTTAGGCTATGCCAGCCCAGGGCTGTCTGTGGCTGCAGGGCCCTGTACACCCCCTGAGAGTTCTGACACCACCAGCAAGAGTCAACAAGCACAACAGTGTCCCAAAAGCCCAGGTACATCTTCTGTGGAAACAACAGAGCAAAGGTATCTCCCTTACCTCTCTTCACCCACAGTGCAAGAGGAGAGAGGCACAACATGTTGGGACATTTCAACAGTGAAATCATCCAGAGCCTGTAAAAAAATATCATAATAATTAAGAAAAAAAAAAAATCAAACCCACCTATTTACTGAGCTGATTGCTTGCTCTCCAAAACACAGATTGGCAAAACCTGCTGGTCTGGTTAACCGGGCAAGAAAACAAAAGACAGCAACCTTAACCACACTGTGGGGATTAGCATTCCTGTCCTAAAGGGTGAGAGCAGGAGAAGGCTCACTCCTCACATGGTGCCCACAGGCTGAAGAAAAACAAACCAAAAACCAGGGAAGAGAAATGCCCTCTGTTACGTCCCCACTCCCACGGGAATATAAAAGCAGAACACGGAAAAGAGACTTAGAAGGTTGGAGGTTAGAACTGGAATAAGGAACAAATATAAACAAATAAATATACAAATAGATATACACATATATATACAAAACCAGATCTTGATGACCACAGATTTAAGTGTTTGAGGGTCCCTTGCGGCAGAGACACCTCGGGAAGAGTGTCAACAACTCTTCCCAGCATCTGGTGGATTGGGACCCTATAGAGCACAGAGCAAGTTGATGGCAAAGCAGGAGCCTTTCCCCATATAGTACCCATGATGTACCAAAAACTTAGCCTGGGCCCCTCAAATCATAAGAGACAATAATTTGTTTCAGCTGTGATTCCACAAACTAATAAACCATACAGGTAGTATGAGGTTAGTATAAATCTTATTGCCACTTCTGATTAGGATCCTCTCAACAGCCCACAAGGACTCTTCCTCAGCTGTGCTCCCTCCAGTGCTTCACCACCCAAGCCAAGCCTAGAGAGGAGAGGATTTATTGTCTCTCCCCACCTATTGTTGAGCTGGACTCAGTGCTTGAAGCAGGAGCTATGGAAGGAGGGCTGGCGGCACCCAGATGTTTCAAAGGAGCAAAAACCTCCCTGCTGCCTACATGAGAGCTCACGTTCCTGAGAGTTCGTCATCAAGGGTCATATAACTATTTCCATGAAGACTCCCACACACAGCCATGTATTTACATTGAAAGTGTGCTGCTGTTACCAGCAGAGCACCTGCAGCTTGGCAAGGGAGAGCATCACCCCACATGGAGCTCAGGCAGAGACTTAGGGGGGCTACTAGAGCAACGGGCTGGCTACCTGGGGAGCAAAGGGGGTCTCCAACAGCACAGTGCCACCACCATCTCCAAGGCACTGGCACTTGTCCCTGTCTCCTCCCTCCTGCCCCTGGCCAGAGCTTGACCCTCCCTGCCTGAAGACACTTCAGTTTCCAGTCAGGTCAGTATCTTAAGGGGAGACCTCCTGTCCACAAAGGATGTGGGAATCAGGGAAGAGAAGCTGAAGGCTGAAAATAATTTGAATGTAATATCATAAAAATGCTGCTTAACTGTCTTAATCTGTGGCTAAAACAGATGGTATTTAATGTGTTATCACATTTGTGCAACAACACTAACGAAAATACTTGCAAATTACTGAATATTATCAAGTCACGTCACTTCAGTTTTCAGGAGATCAAGATATTTATTTTACCTTTGATTGTACACCAATTATGGCAATGATAGCATTAATGCTGATTAAGTTCTGGTCCTCTGGCCAGTTATTACTTTTTCAGTTGAAATAACTGCAGGGAATCCAGCTGCTTTTCAGGCATTCCAGTGTGAAGATAGATTTGCATACATGTTAGCATGTTCAACAAGCTTTCTGTTCTGGCATGAACAATGAGCAATGTCATCTTCAAGCAATATACCTAATCTCATATTGGATGATGTAAAAATTAAGTCCTCATTAGATATTCACAGTCCTCATTAGACACTCAAATTTCAACCTCCCTTTGAGCAAGTTGCTCCAATATGCAACTTGGTTGACTTTTGCCATCACCAGAGTTTGTTTGCTAAGAGACTTTCAGGCTGGCAGCTGAAACAGACCAGTTTACCAGTTTTGACTGATCCATTAAGATGAAGCTAATGCTGCCATGAGCTGCTGACATCTCTTGCTGGTGTCAAGAGACAAGGAATGTCTGAGAGAAGAGGAAGTCTTTTAATCCAACATTAATATCTACACATCCTATTATTTATGGCAGTGGTTCAGACCCTTGCAATGGAATAGAAATTGAGTGTTTCAGGGGTCACTTCTAAGAGGGCACTTAAAAGTGGAAAAAAAAAGAAAAAAAAAGAGCCAGCCAAAGCCAGCTTGAAGATGAGACATCCATGGACTACAGGTGCTAGGCTGATCTGAGGGATTTGGTAGGAAAAAGATTCATTCAGTCCTTTACTCACCTACTCCCTCCCTCTGGCTATCCACTCCTCCCTTCTGGGCACCTCTGACACAGGAAACATTAAAACAGACTGTAAGGTACTTGGAAACAGTAGATGTATAATGGGTAAAGTGATTAATTTTTGCCCTTGATTGCATTTGTTCTTAATAACGTGACTGTATCACTTTCCCACCCTCTCTCCTCATCCAGTCAATTACTAATCAAGTACCACTAGCAGGAAACAAGATCTTATCATGAAAAGCAATAGTCATGGTTGAGCAAGATCGACCTTGGAAATGGGCAGATGCAGCCAAATCAGAAAAACAAAAAATAGAGGTGTTACCAGTAGGCTCAAGGCAAAAGCCTAGGCTGTGGCTACAGACTCTCCCCATGGTGGGAAGCATTTGCATGCAGGTATTTCTTTGAAACATCACAGAGATGCAGCGGCTCTGTTTATACCAGAGGCCTTTGAAGTCTGAAGATCCAGACAACCTCATTTACCACCTTTTCTTAAACTGGAGTGATCTTAAACTGCCTGAACACTCATTACAATTTTTGGCACCCTATCTCCAAGACGAGTGACCTCACTCTGTCAATGCCCTTCGTCTCTGTTGCAGGATATTTCCAGTGAGTGCAAAGCACATGTCATTTCTAAAGAGCCCAGGTGTATTGTGCTTATCAGTGCCAGCTTCTATCTTCTCTTTCCAGACCCTTATTGTGAAGTATGACACATTGCATAAGGATGAGAGCAGAAAGCCGTGCCCTGCAGCATCAAGTGACATGCTCCCAGATTTCCAAGTGATGCTCATCTTCCCCATCTCTTTACAATCCAACATTATTCATTGTGTGATAAGCATCACGAAATGAAGGTGTTCCCAGACAACTGTGTCATAGAGCACTACTAAGAACACTTATGCTCAAAGGCTGCATTGGTTTGGGCAGATTTTCTAGTCAACCATCACTTTCAGAAAGCAAAAACTCTTGTTGTGTTTGCCTGGTTGCTGGAGAAAACATGTTCTTTGTTCTTGGATTTCCTTATTCATTCACGAGGACACGCATTCATTGCCCAGGGTGGTGTGATCTCCTGGGCAAGCAGCACAACACAGCTGCCTGACAAACTGTAATACTGTGGGATGTTCAAGTGTTACAGCAAACATCTGATAAACACCCAGAAACAGCAAACAATGAATGGCAAAGGAACAGATCCCAAGCAAACATCCACAGCACTACACAGTATAAAGACACCTGTGGCAGCTCAGCATGAGTTGTTTCAGCTCATGGCACAGCTCCACGTGGAGATGCCAGCTCACATCCTGCAAGGACCCCACCTCAGGTTGTGGGGTGGGGGCAGTGCTGACCTCCACAATCCAGAGCAAATAGTGCTGCCTCGTGTGGCATGGGGATGCTCACATAGCAGCCTCTCACCTGGTTATGCCAGCAACTGGGGCTTCAGAAACCAGTGGCAGCTGCTGGTGGCCAATGTCCAGAGCTGTGTGTGAGCAAGAAGACACATGCCTGTCACATTGCTTGACCTCAGCTGGACAGATCAAAAGAACCAGCAGAAACGTTGAGCAGAAAAAGTGAGAGAGATTGCAAGGGACGATCCAAAGTGTTCCAGAGATGCCATGCTCTTACCTGCTCAGCCCAAGATGACATGAACCAGGGTTTCTCACTCCCTAATAAACACTGTGGTTGTGGGCATGAAACCAATCTGGTAAGGAGCTCAGGGGCTGATAATAGGTACATTTTCACAGGTAGGCCCCCACTGCTACACCAACCAAAATGTGACTGGTTTCAGCAACTTTGGATGCTAGGCTACAAGACATCTTGGGTTCCTTTGCAGACTGTTTATTTATATGAAATCACTTTTTTATAAGAAGAATATGTTTCAATAGAAAGTTTCTTAATATATCAGTGTCATAGATGCAAACAAAATCCTCCCAACAGGGTCTTTAATTGATGTGCCTTACATCTTCAAACCTGGGATACTATGAATGCACCTGATAGGGGTGATGTACTTACTGATAAACGGATGGGGTCTGTGTGCCTTTTGAGCCTCAAGGAATCATCTGGGAAACCACAAGATTTTAATGAGCCTGCCCCAGAGACATTTGGGTTTAGGGAAACAGATTAAAAGGATTTTACATAACAACTTAATCATGCAGTATAATGAGTAAATAAAAAATAATGCCATACAGATAAGACATGGGAAATTCCAGTGCTAGTGATATGAAATGTATGGAAATGATAATTAGGTGGATACAGAATGAAAATAAAAACAAATGCAAAAGAAGAAAGGCAAATATGTAAAACAGGGATTATGAGGTTATTAAAAGACTAGGGTAGTTCTATATTAGAGCAAAACATCTGCCCTAACTTAATTTTTTTTCAATTAAGTTTTTTTCCTCTTTATATTTGAATTTTTTTTTTCAGTGAAGATTGAGGAATAAAACTGGAATCCAGATCTCTGCATTGTCTTAATGAGATCTTCCAGATTCCTACATGGAAAACCTTAGTGTGAGTGTGACAGAAAACAAAACCTCTAGGGCTCTAGGGCAGATCTGGAGGCTGCAAGAGGGGACATATTGGCAGGAAGTACCTTGGTGACAGCAATATTCCTCCTCTCCACAACAGGACCTTCTTAAAGTCATGATGCCAAGGAAGACCTGCTGACAATGTGCAGATACCTGACATCTCTTGGCCTGTGCCTGAATGAAAGAAAGCCAATCATGCAGCTAGTGGAACATTGCTCTTTCTATTCTTTCACTTCATTAACCAATCCAATGAAAATGAGAAGGATCTTCTGAATCTAGAGAGATATTCAGTTGCATTTCAAAGTAGTGTTTTTAGAATTTTCTCCCTAAGTTTTGGCTGACTGTGAAGTGAAACAATTCCTTCTAGTCTCCAAAACATGACTTTTTCTGCTGTCCTGTCCGATACTCCAGCATACACCAGTCCCACATTCCTTGAAGAACGGAAAACACACATCTTCCCTGGGACTTTTGTCTGATGCCCATGATCACCCATGTCCTGGGAAGTCTGCAGCAAGTGGTAGGAAGCTCTGAGCAAGTGCTCCAAAAACCAGATTGTCAGGATTTCTGTAGCTCCAGGAGAAGCCCTGCAGGCCCATTCAGTGGAAGGGCAGAACCCATCAAGGTCTGTCTCCTAGTGACATGTAACCAAACCCAAAAAGTGTGTGGAGAAAAGGCAAATGAGGAAAAGCATAATGAAGGGGATTCAGCCTCCATCCTGGGGACGCAGGCAATTAAGAGAAAGGAGCTACATGTGCTGACAAAGGGGGTTGGTGTATTTTTCCTTTTCTCTTGCAAAAGTAAATGTTCACTAGAGGAAAAGATGAGCTTCAATGGGGTGGCCACACACTGACTTACGAGATGGCAGCATCTCAGTAGCTGTGGCCATGGGCACAGAACTAGAAATTATCATCCTGACCCTCTTGCCAGGCAGATCAGGTGCAAGATCAGTGCAGACCCAAAACAGACCATTGAGTGGCCCAGCACCGCAGATATAATAGTCCAGTAGCTGAGCTTATGTTCTGGGTCACAGCTTAAGTCATCAGGCCAGGGAACAGCTTCTGAGGAATTGTGTCTGGTTAGACTGGAAAATGAGGGCTGCTGCTCCCCTCATGCCCTCTTGCCTGCCTGCCTCTGACACAGGAGCTCAGTTTAGTTCAGTGGGCAAAATGCTCAGATAATGCTGGCATGAAGCACCACCACTTCATGGTCAGTTAAAGATGGACAGATCTGCACGTTGAAGGAATAATCTGAATATGGTTGCAACCTTAGAAAAGAGCGTGGTGAGAATTCCTCACATGTGGCTCCATGTGCAGAGTTAAATAAAGATGAGAGCTAAGGTGAAGCTGGGGCTTTGAGAAAGACTGAAACACTCTTCATATCAGACATCCCAAGACTGAATGGAGCACAGATAAAGCACAGACTCTGAATTGGACTTCCCTGTCAGCTCTGTGGCTGAAGATCAAAAGAGGTGCTCAGTTTTGGGGCAGCACAGTAGCAAAAATGGCATGAGAACCTGAACAGAGTTGGGCTCAGATCTGCCACCTGGTTCCTTCATGGTGTTGTGCTAAACTGCTACAGGTTTGCCGTAATTCTCACGTCAGGTCTGACAGTGATGTGAGGATTTTCCAGATACTGTAGGGCATTTCAAATGGCTCCTAAATGCATGAGTCTTAGCTTGCAAGCTGAATCCCATCTGAGAGCGTGCTCATTGCTTTATTCCTGGAGGCCCTGCAATGTTCCACCTATCGGGTGATCCAAATTTATTAAACAGATGCCCTGATAGTGCTTTGCCTTTTACAGTCCCCAGGGAAATATAACTGCAACAAGTTATGCCAGCATGGCATGTATGTACAGAAAGAGGCAATACCAGGTCCTAGATGCTTTAGTGAAGACACCTGAGCACAGAGAGAGTTAAAGTGACTTTCATATGGTCTCACAGACATCATCAGAGCCCTGCCAAAAGCAATCCTGCAAGGGACCTGCTGCATGTACTTAACATCACTCATTCCCCATGACAATCCAATGGTGACAATTCCATCTGGCAAGGTTAGAGACAGCAATAAGTCTCTCCCACTCTGACAGCACTCCACAGGTGACCAAGGCACGTGTCATCACACCAGAGTTGTTTCAGCTACACCCATCTGAACACAGCTCGTGTTATTCCACCTCTTTCTAAGGGAATAGCTTTTTTCTTTCCCATGGATTTGCTGTTTATGATTCAGGTGGAAAAGAGCTGTGGGAAAACAGGTCTTGACGCGCCTTTTGTCTGTACCAATATATTTCCTTCCATACTGGCTTGTCAGTGCTGAGGATGGAGCTGGGTAAGCAGAAAGCATCTAAAGGTTCAAAAGGGCTCCTAGTACCAGGAAAAACAAGTTGTAGCTACATGAATTGAAGCTCTGGCACAATAGATATTGACACTTCTGACAGAAGTGTATTCCAAAGATCACCTCTGACCTGGTGGGCTTTGTTCTGGATCAGACTCAGCATAGTCTGTACCACACTGTGTCTAGATCAAATCAGATGTCATCTGCCTACAATATGCCTGTATAGTATCACACCATGAGTGTTAAGCCAAAATAATTCCTTCTTTCTGCAATATTGTCTACTCTGTGCATCCTCCTCCTTCTCCTTCCTCTTTCTTCCTCTCCCTCGTGCCACTGCCGGTGCTCTTGTGCTGCCTAGCAAAGCATCTGAGGGAGCAGATCCATCTAATATTCACCCGGTAATGAAGAGGGCAATGTGGTCAGGCTATGTGGCCAATCTGGCATAGAGAAGAGAAGGTGGCAGCAGCCCATATTTGGCTTGGCTGATGCTGGCAGTGAACCACACACTAACTTTGTCTTGGGCACAGTGCGTGTGCTGGGTCAGGCACGCGTGAAAACATACCTGCTGCCTAAAATCTGTGTTGTACATCCTGGCTAATTGAACTGAAATTTATTCAGGACTTCAACCTATTTTGGTTCAAATCCATGTTGTGACATGACCCAGCAGCATACAGATCTGGTACTGAGGGCTGCAGAAACACAACCCCCATCTCCATCATGCATGCAGTCTTTGTTTTGTTGCTTTTTTTTACCAAGACACTTTTCACAGTGCCAGAGTTCATTTTCTGGGATGTGGGCACATGTCCATCATGGACAGAACAACTCAGTGGCCCTCCTGAGAAGGAAACTAAGAAGTTAATTCTTCAATACATGAGGCTGAATTGAGGTCACCAATACCTGGAAGCCTACATATGTCACAGGACTCTTGTGACATCTCCATTCCAGGAACAAACTGGTGATTTCGATTTTTTTGACCTTCCTATGCCCCAGGCTCTCTAGGGTTTGGCTTTCTATACGTTCAAGGATAAGAACATGATACTTAATCTTGTCAACAGTAACACGTTGTGCAGATAACACAGGACCCCTCCTCTGCTGCGCTGTCTGGGCTGACATTTGCACCAAGAGGAGAAAGGCTCTGCCTTATCCTTTTGCTCCCTGTGATGGACTCAGAGAGTCAGGACCAAAGAAAGCTGCTGCTTTCTCTTACTGACTGCAGACAGAGGAACTGGTTTCCATGAAGGAAGATGAATAAAATCTGCATAAATCAGAAGCCAGGATTAAAACACAGTAAACCTGGAAAACAGACCAGTGACTACTGAGCCAAATCACCTTTGGCCCCAAAGGAAAAGGCTGTTTAATTAATGTCACTAGAAGGAAGATGTGCACAGCCCTCTCTGCCAAGGTTACAGTTGGCAAGAAAACACCTTGGCAAGAGCAGCCAGCTGGCAAAACTCTATGTTTTCCACAGACTAAAAGCACACCTCTCCCCATTTTAAAGCTACTTTCCACCACCTCCAGGCCACTTCTGCCATTTCAAGAGCCCCCGTTCCAGCATGGTAACATCTCCAGAGTCAGTCTCTGCTTCCTCTAGTAAAGGGAGCTGAGTCCCTTACGCAACACTTAGCAAGCCCTCAAAGACAGAGATGCTTTTGTCCCCATTTCAGCCTAGAGCATGGGTGCAAGACTCAACTAGCCCAGAACTTTTTAACAAGTCATCACCAAGATGAATCAGTACTACCAAGTTATGCAATCACTTAACATTCAGTATATATAACTGGATGAAACCAGCTCTTTCCCCCCTCTCTTTTTTCTCTTTTCTCCAATCTCCCCAATTATCTTCACCTATTGAAGCCAAGATCCTTTCAGTACCTCCAGCTTGCCAGGGAGAGCTGCCCCAGCTTGCTAGCTGAATTATAACACACCCTCCAAATAAGACTCTGGCTCAGAAATAATTTAAATTAAAATATTCTTTAAGTACATAACAAGGAAAGCACAGTTGGATGAGTAATATACTCCGTTTGGATTGAAATGGAAAAATCTATTTGTGCCTTACTCTCATTTTTCTCTTCTTGTCCCTTATGGACTGCATCAGATCTCTTCTCAGCGGTCAGGGGGGAGTCTGAAAACTCTGGACTAACTTTCCTGCAGAGGTTGGCTGGCTCAGGGTCACCACTTGAGATTCACAAACAGCTATACTATTACTGGCAACAGAGAGCTGGGAGAGGGAACAGCAGGGCTGCATGGGTGGAAAGAATTTAATTCTTCTCCTTGAAGTCTTATCTGAAGGCTGATTTTGCATTGGGATGGTGCTCAGACTTTCAGGACCTGGCTGCAATCTTTAAGGCTTCAACTAGTCCCAAGGAACAGCTTAGTTGTGATTTTTGGAAAGAAGAGAAGGTTCCTGTCAACTAACGAAAGAGATGGCCAACAGGGAGCTAGGTGGCTCCCCAGGGGAGGAGGTCAGCACTGTAAGAAAGTTGAGTTGATCTCCAGCAATTCTTCATACCAAAGATAAGGACAGGTAACCTGCACCCCTCTGTGCCCCCATGCAGCAGCCAAAGTAGATAAAAGTAAGAGGGGAACCCAGTATGGAGTGGCTTATCACTGTCATCTTGTCCTACCTTGACCTATCTGGGGCTGTAGGACCTCTGAAAAATCTTTAACTAAAGGCACCTGTGGCACCTGGCACAGAAAAACCCAGACCCCAGCAAGGTCCTTTCCTTCTGCAGTTCAAAGGAGATCTTCAGCAAAACCAATTCATTTCAGTTTGCTTAATGTGTGGGGAGTAAGGACTACACTAAAATATGGAATACAGAAGCAAGTGTCAGCTTAGCATTTCTTAGACAGAACAGAACTTCTTGTCCCTCTGAAATGCTTGTCTCCAGTGGTTCAAGCAGTATTTCTGCTTTTCCTTTGCAGGTAATACATTTGAATACTTTTAGATGGCTACAGAATGTAAATGGTGTCAGCTCTGCAATGCAAAGAGTCTGCACCCACAGGCACATTACAACAGTGTTTTGTGCCCACAGCATCGCTGCCCTCTCACCAGTGGTGGCAAGTAGAATATCTTCCTTTTTTTTCCTAAGTGAGAGAGCAAGCACATGAATACAGACGTCCAAGGTCCATATAACACCCACCAACAAGGTCTGGATAGAACACAAAGGTCTCTTACATGAAGTTTGTGAAGAGCTGTGCAGAAAGAACTGTAGCATCCCTCATGGCACCAAACACCACGCAAGCCTGCATGATCTTTAACTTTCTAGAAGAAGCACAACACGCTCAGGCTGGCACAGCTCAAAGCAGGAAATTGGATCAGGACTTCCTGGGGCAGGGGAGGAGGGCTCTTCCTCAAACATAGACTCTCAACGGATTTCCATCTCTGGTCCTTAATCTTCTTTCTGTGTGCTCTTGATTCCCACCACTCATCTACCCTGGGGGTATTCACTTGAGTGTTGTCACTCTATTACATGTGAACTGAATCAGGCAAGAGGCAATTGCCTGTGTTGGAAATTTCCCAGGGTATCAGAGCTAACATCCTCAGTAATATCTGATGAGATATTTCCAGACCACAAGCAGCACAGGCGTCATTTAAAATGATGATGCTTCCCACACTGTTCCTTAATATGCTTCTGGGGCACTGTGCTGCACAGTAAGTCAGAGGACAGAGTTACCTCGCACCTCTCTTCACAGCACAGCTGGGATTTTCTCTGGGATCTCTTTGAGTGCAGGTCTACTGCTATGGCTTTTTACTTACAGGTGGCTACAAACAAGTCCTCTGGCATGAGCCATGTTGGGTGTGAAAACCGAGCACCCACATTTCCTTACTGCTGAGTCTATGGGGAAGTGTCCACCACTTGTGCAGGTACTGGTGAAAGACACTCCTGCCCTATACCAGACTATGGTATCTTACCATATTGCTAGTGCCAGAGAGATTATGAGCCAATTATGTGCTCACGGTGAAAACTGGGCAAACCACATGGTGGAGTACATCATGACAGTTGTGGCAAGAAGGCTGATGGAGTCACTGTTGGGTCCCCAGTTCAAGGTGGGTATCAAAAACCTGGAGAAGCAGCAGAGGAAGGCTACCAAGATCAGGAGACAGAGCATGCATCCAAGAAGCAGAGACTGAGGGAGCTGGAACTGTTTAGTTTGATGAGGAGGAGGCTGAAGGAGAGATCTAATAGCAGACAATAGCAGCCAAGAAGTGTCTGAAGGGTAACTACAGTGACAGTGGAGCCTAGATCTTCTGAGCAGGGGAAAGTGATATAATAAGCAACAACAAACTGGATTTGGGGACTTTCAGGATGGACATGAAGAAAATATGGTAGGAAGGACCAGCATTGGGTCTGGTCACCAGAGTTATCTCCATCCTTGGAGCTTATCAAGACACAGGTAGTAAGCAAAGCCACAGGCAGCCTGATCAAATGTTGGGGATAGCCCAGGTAATCAGAGCAGGAGGTTGAAGGGCAAATCTTCAGAGATCTCTTCAGATAAAAGCTCCTGTGCACTTACAGTCCTCACCGCAGCTTTGCCAAGTTAGTTAAGGATCAGTCTCCCTCAGCCAAATCATCCTCAACTTACTGCTCATCAGTCTCAATTCGAAGGCTGTCACAAGCCACGTGTACATGTAGGAGAACATTTGTCCTGCCTTGCTGTGTGATAACACTTCAGCATAAGCAATTTCACAGGGAAGAGGCTGCCTCCTAATCAAGTCAGTAATGAAAGAGGTCATTTGTGGGGAAAGGAAGCAACATTTGAATCTGAACAGAATTTCACATTGAGTTTGGGAACGAAAGGAAGATAGATATTGAAATGTGCATTTGCTCCAATGAAGGACAGTTTCAGGCTGCAGAGTTTGCATAAGAGAAACCCACCAGGACAGGTGGAGAAAGGATTCCTGGGCTAGCTGTGTGATGCACAGAGAGGTCATGAAAACCGGCCTCAGGATGATTAGTGCAAAGTGTGGTTTTCTCTTATTCATCTCTTCATCAAGCACATTCAGCCCTTCTGTTTGTTTTGCTTTCATAGACAAATTCTGTGTTTACTTTTCTTTATTTTGGCTGGCACTGCATTACCTGTCAAATAAATTGCCACTTCAAGAAGACCATGCCAGTGGGCGTGATAATTCTCCCTCCTGCTTGTGATATTGCAGTATTCCAGGGAAACAAAGGATTGTGGGCTGTACTTCAATCACTTGCATGGACCACGCTGACAGAAGGTAATGGAGAGAGCATGTGAATAAGATGTGATAGGCAGGAAAACTCTTTGCAATGAAGCAGGACAATGAGGAGAGCCCCTGAGGGCCCCCAGGAAGGATGTACTGAGAGTCTTACAGTACCTGCGACCTGCGTCATCTCTGACTGTTTGGAATAGCATCAAAGTACAAAATGTGAGTTTGTGGTCTCACACCCTTCCTCAGTTTAAACCAATTGCACTCCTTTTTTTTTTTTTTTTTTTTTTTTTTTCCCCTTCTTTTGAGTAGTAGCATTGCCTAACCCAGAAATAGTGGATTGTTTGTAGGTGTTGTGAGTCCACCAACAAAGAGATGGTGACAAATGATGTCTTGACAGATGGGACAGGCTGGGATCACATAGTTATTGCAGCTCATCACCACTCCTTAACCTGTAACATTTTGGTTGCTACTGTTCAGGTGCCCACAGCCCAGGTTGTATGAAGAAGGAAAGGACAATCAGGAAGTCTGAATTCTTGTCACATTCCATGTTCACCATCAGACCAAAAGCATAGGACAACAGCAACAAAGCTACACCACATAGTGTTAATACACATAGTGTAAATATTTTTCCACATTAAATTCCCAAGAAATTAGTGTCCTGTTCTGCAGGGCTGGAACAGCAAAAGTTCATAGTTAATGAATGTTGCCTTACAAGTTCAGCAAAATTACAGCTACTCTTTCCAGAACCTTGACAATTATCATGGCAAGGACAAAGCACAGTGCTGGAAGGATCTGTCAGACATTGTGCTGATGGAGCCATTGCACAGATCAGGATGGGTGATCACTTTTTCCATCTGGTCAAATCCCAGGTGGGAAGTCACCAGTGGTCAACACAAAGGGCTTGGCTCCCAACCCTGAGTAGTATAGATAGCCTGTGCCATTGCCTGCTGGAACTCAAACGTGTGCATTTACCTTTTATCCTATGCTCCTCATTCCTGGGGGAATTTTCTCAAAGACTGAAAGCCCCTGAAACTTTGGTGTCCCTACCCCTCACCTTTTGACACAGTTCCAACCACCATTTGTCAGGCTGATGCTTAGGGTCTCACTCCCTTCTTCTGCTCCATGGGTCTTCATCATGATGTTAGTTATTGTCTGACATCAGCTGTAACCACTATGAAATGGGCACATGTCCTTGAGCTCTATAAAGCACAAAGGAGCCCACAACCATCATTCATTCTCTGTTATGGCAATAAGGAGGAGCAGGTGGGGAAGAAATGCCCAAAAACCATAGCAAAAATCTAGGAAGACTCTGGAGGAATACCAAAGTCTCCGTGGTTGCTGTAGAGCCAACATCTAACAGTACCGTCAGTCAATGTTTTTATTCAAAACACTTTTCAGCCACATGTGGCCTCTTTAGGAAATGGGAGACTTCTGCAAAAAGCTTAACCATGCCCACATCTCTGGAGCTCAGTGCAGAGGGAACCAGGTGGTGGACAGTCATGGATCATAGAATAATCAAATTTGGAAAAGACCTTCAAGACCATCAAGTCCATCTGCCACTCCTACAGCCCTGTAACCATTAAACCACCTCCTGAAATGCTGTCTCTACCTGTTTTTTGAGCATCCCCCAGGGACTGCAACTCTACCACCTCCCTGGGCACCTGTTCCAGTGCTCCACCACTCATTCAGTGAAGAAATTTTTCCAATCTGAATCTCCCCTGGCAGACTTTGAACCCGTTTTACACTGAGCAAACCACAAAACTCCTGTTAGCTTGCAGGTCTGGCCACTACAGCCTCCTCTTCAGCCCTGCTGGGAGAAGGAGTGATACCTCAGACACAGGCAAGGCTGGAAGGCACAATGTGAGTCACCTCAGAGCTGTCTCCAGTCCAGCTTCTCTCTGTCACAATATTTTCCTTCAAGACACTGGAATGACAGCATCTGATAGAGAAAAGATGCTCAAGAGTCAGGGGTGGACCTAGACCACTAGGAAATTTGTTCAGCCCCCAAGGCAAAGTCTGTGAAATAAGATCAAGTAAGAAGGTGAAAAAAACCCAAGGCAAAACAAAAACCAAAAAGCCAAAAACAAAAAAAAAAAACCAAAAAAACAAAAAACAAAACAAAACAAAACAAAAAAATTGAAGAAAAAAAAAAGAGGGTGAAAGCAAGGATGAAAGGGCAAAAAGGAATACCTGTCACCTTTCACCAGAAAAATAGAACAGAGTAGGCTATTTTGGTTGGAACAGACCTACAGTGATCATCCAGTTCTAGCTCTTGACCATTTCAGATCTGACCAAAGTTAAAGTATGTTGTTAATGGCATTGTCCAAATGTCTCAAACACTGATAGGCATGGGTCATCAACCACCTCTCTAGGAAGTTTGTTTCAATGTTTGACCACCCTCTCTGTAAACCTCCCCTGGCACAGCTTTGGACCATTCCTATGCATCCTATCATTGGATCCCAGAGAGCACCTCCCTTTCCACATCCCCGTGGCTGCAGAGAGCAATGAGGTCACCCCTCAGCTTCCAGACTAGACAAACAAATATTGAGCTGCTCATCACAGGACATTCCTTCCATCCCTTTCACCAGCTTTGTTGCTCTCTTCTGGGTTCATTCAAGGAGCTTCACATACTTGTTAAATGGTGGGGTCCAGCACTGCACATGATATTTGACGTGAGGCCACACCAGTGCTGGATGCAGAGGGATAATCCCCTTTCTTGACTCCCTTGCTGTGTCTGATGCTCCCCAGGGTGCACTTGCCTGCCAGGGCACACTGCTGGCTCCTCTTGACCCTGCTGCCAACAAGCACTCCCAGATCCCATTCTTCAGCTCTCCAGCCACTGCTCTCCTGGCTTACACTTATGTCTGCCATTCCTCTGTCTGAGGTGCAGAACCACAGAATCATTGAGGCTGGAAACGACCTCTGAGACCATCAGGTCCAGCCTGTTACCTGACACCACAAAAAACCATGGCACTTAGTGCAAGATCCAGTCTCTCCTTAAACACCTCCAGGGATGGCGACTCCACCACTTCCCTGGGCAGTCCATTCCAATGTCTGATCACCCTTCCTATGAGGAATGATTCTTAATATCCAACCTAAACCTCCCCTGGCTCAGATTCAGTTCATACCCTCTCATTCTGTCACTAGCTGCCTGGGACAAGAGCTCAAGTCCCACCTGACTCCAAGATTTCAGTCTGTTGAATTTCATCCCATTAACCATAGCCAGATGCTCCAATCTATCTAGACCCCTCTGCAAGGCCTCTTGTCCCTTAAGAGAGCCAAAACCACCTCCCAGTTAAGTATTATCAGTAAACTTGCTCGTGGTGCATGCAGATCCTACATACAGATCACTGATAAATACATCCAACAGCACTGGCCCTAGGACTGAACCCTGAGGAACACCGCTGGTGACAAATTACCAGCCAGATGTAGCCCCATTCACTATAACCCTTTAAGCTCTGCCCTCCAGCCAGTTCTTCACCCAGCACACTGCAAATTCACACATGGGAAATTGGTCCAGAGGGATGCTCTCAGGGACAGTATCAAAAGCCTCCCTAAAATCCAGGAAAACTACATTCACCATCTTTCCTTCCTCCACCAGGTGGGTGAGTTTGTCATAGAAGGATATTAAATTAAACAGGACTTTGCCTTTGTGAACCTACATTGACTGTGCCTAAGGGTTGCCTTATTCTTCAATTAATGAAGCAAAACCAGAGCTCCTCCTGTTCACTGAACTGTGGCCACAACCCTCAGCTAGCAACCAACCGTAGTCCTTGCTGTGTTTTCCCTTCTAGACCATGCACGTGTCTTATTACACACAAAAAAAAGCTCTTGTGGACAAGTTACACTTTGAGCTGGGGGCCACACCTGGGGGTGTTGCCCAAACACATGGAGAAGGAGGCCAGAGGGTTTGTTCCTTGGGTGGAAGGATTGAACACCCTGGAGCTGTAGCTCTGCAGGCCACGGACTGAGAAAGCCAGTAATGGGAAAAGGAGTGTGGAATAAATACACACCACTCGACCAAGAAGTTTTTTTCTGGTATAAATTTAGCTGAGAAATAGATGTGGTTTAGGCTCATAGCTTTTATATCTCGGAGACTCTAGTGCTCTAACACTAACCATGTGTCAGTGTACACACTGCCTAAATTAAAGGTTTACATTACTCCAGCTGCACTCAAATGCCTTGGTCAACAAATCCAGGAGAGAGACACAGCAGCTCCACAGATCCCTCAGGCAAGAATCAGAGCAAGGCTCGGATGAGAAAGTAGCAGCAAGAAAATCACTTTCCTTCCCAACACTGGGGCTTTGTCTTACTTCATCCTCTGAAGAGAGCTGGCCCCCTCCCAGTGAGATCTCTGGATCAGCCTGATGTTTGCCTCATATCTGGAAAGGATCCACGTGATTCACCCACAGTTCCTCCAAGGCCTTGAAGCTTTGATCTTTGTCCTCACTGCCCATTTTTGTTCTCTCGTTAGGGAGAAGATAACAAGGATAACTGACAGGCACACAAAATAGGGAGCCTGTTACATGTTCACCAGGTGCCAAGGGTACAGGCTCAGGCACCTAACAGCACTGGGTGGTGGGCAGGCAAGTGAGATGCTGTTCCTGGATCTTACACCAGCATCTCCCACTAGCCAGCTTTGCTCCCTGGAACATCCCACATTTTCCTTCAAAACCAGAAGGACTAATGTAATTGCCTTCCCAGAAGTGAGTAACAGCACAGGATCACAGACACCTTCTGAGATGGCTTACAGCAGTGAGTCAAGGCTTGGTGTTTGGGCTTGGTTTGCCCAAGGGGAAAAACGACACCACAAAACATCCAGAAGGTTCTGGAGACAGAGGGACAGGTTAGCCAGCATAAACACTTGCTTATGTGGCTAAAAATCCTTAGCTAATAAAAAGAATAGAAGTCAAACTAATATAAAAATAGAAGTCAGACAGCAGTTTTAGTTTACAGATGTTCTGAGAAGGTGCCATAACTGACTGCTTGCTTGCTTGCATTCTTTCTTTCTTTCTTTCTTTCTTTCTTTCTTTCTTTCTTTCTTTCTTTCTTTCTTTCTTTCTTTCTTTCTTTCTTTCTTTCTTTCTTTCTTTCTTTCCTTCTTTCCTTCTTTCCTTCTTTCCTTCTTTCCTTCTTTCTTTCCTTCTTTCTTTCTTCCCTTTTTCCCTTCTTCCCTTCTTCCCTTCTTCCCTTCCTCCCTTCCTCTCTTCCTTTATTCCTCTCTTCCTCTCTTCTCCTCTCCACAAATGACTGCTTCCCACTACCATCCTAGGGGACTTACACAAGCATGATGTTATTGCTCCATCTTGCCAGTTCACCATAACTTTAGGGGACTCAGTGTCCCTGACTGAAATTGAGATTTTCTGAGCGTGGCAAAGGTCTGTTTTCTGATGGTTTGCATGACTGTGTAGTTTCTGCCATCCAATAAATGTCATGTTCACTAATATCCCCCTCACTGGGGTCAGTAACATAATCTCAGTCTTCTATCCAGCCGGAGACTGCTGTGAAATCTGTAGGAATTCTTCACCCCTGCCTCATCTGCCACTCTTCTGTGTTTGCCTGCAATGGGCCAAGGGGTTCAGAGGTGACAGGGGAGCAGAGAGATGCACATACTCACCCTCACACACCCAGACTGCACAGTCACATAGTCCTGGTCTTCTGGGGAAGCCAGACAGAAGTGGATAATCATCTCCTCATTGTATGGCTCCAAGAACAAAATTATCCCCTGTAGGAGAGATAATTTCTTGTGTGGGTATGTTTCCCTGTCTGCAGAGCACACATACACTAAAAACATGAGATGAAGGGAACCATGGGAGCTCAGGATCCAAGGCAGAGATGAAGCTTGTTATGAAGCTGATATCTTGTTTGCACGCAGATCACTCTAGAAGATTTTTCCTGGGTTTTCTTTGAAGAAGCTAAGCAAAACCTAATAGGAAAAATTACTGAGAATTGTCTGCTTATCTGTTTGGTCTACAGCTGATACTTCAAGGTGTTGCCAAGAGCTCATCTGCAACACAAACCTCTGCCCCTTTCAGCACGGGACATCTGTGATGCCAGGAAGGAAGAAAAAAGAAAAGACCAAAGCTACTAGCAAGGGCATACATCATCAAAGAAGTCCTCCCTTTATTTCCTTGCTTGTGATTTTTTCTGGCTTTGAAGTGGAGGCTCTCAGTGGGGCACTTCATGTTGCTCCCAAATGTGCACAAAGGCAGGAGGGTAAGGAAGGAAAAGGCAATGGAACAGGAGAAAATAGGAGAGGGCTTCCAACCTTCAAGTTCTCTTGAAGGACCCTGAGAGCCTCCAGATGCTGTGCTTCTACACAAGATCACAGAATTATCAGAGTTGGAAGGGACCTCTAGAGATCATCTACTTCTCAACTCTCCCACTAAAGCAGGATCACCTGGAGCACATTACACAGGGCTGCATCCAGGAGGGGTTTGAGTATTTCCAGAGAAGGGGACTCCACAACCTCCCTGGGCAGCCTGTGCCAGTGTCCTGGCACACTCACAGTGAAGAAGTTTTTTCTTGTATTTAAATGGAACTTCCTATGTTCCAGTTTGTGCCTGTTGCCCCCTGTCCTGTCTCTGGGACCTACTAGAAGAGTCTGGCTCCATCTTCCTTGCACCCACACTTTAGATACTTGTAGGCACTGATAAGGTCTCCCCTCAGCCCTCTCTTCTCCAGGCTAAAGAGTCCTAGCTCTCTCAGCCTTTCCTCATGAAAGAGTTGCCCCAATCCCCAGTCATCTTGTAACCCTCCACTGGACTCTCTCCAGTAGTTCCCTGTCCCTCTTGAGCTGGGGAGCCCAGAACTGGGTGCAGTATTCCAGCTGTGGCCTCACCAGGGCAGAGAAAATGATCTTCCTCGACCTCCTGGCCACACTCTTCATGCAACCTGGGATTCTGTTGGGCTTCCTGGCAGCAAGGGCACATTGCTGTCTCATGGATAATTTTCTATCTCTCAGGACCCCCAGATCCTTCTTCTCCAAACTTCTTTCCAGCAGGTCCAGCCCTAACCTGTACTGGTGACTGGGGTTCTTCCTCCCCAGGCACAATACTTCCAGACATGGAAGTGTCTAACATGGAGAATAGGTCTTCAGCTGGAATACATGAGCTACAAAGTGGCTTGGGAGCTGAGGGAATGAGAGAAATGTGTTAGAAAATTAAGATATGAGCATAAGATCAGAGGATCATTCCAAAACACTGTGAGGGTTCAAAGAGAGCTGCACACCAAGAATGGAGAAAAAAAACAGCCTGAAAGTATTGGATGAAGAAACTTTGGCTCCAGAGAAGACCATGGCATGGCAGAAACAGGTAGGCATCAGGGGTTGAGAATTCATCTGTATCTCCCCTTTCATCTGCCTGCACCATCTGCATGAGGGGAAAAATCCTTCATGCTCCCCTGCCCAGTGAAAGCCATACTGACACAGGCTTTGATGGAAGAGGAAAGAGGAGGGAAGGATTTAGATACACTTGCTCAATGCTCACCTGAAATGGCTGAAATGCCAGGTGAGAAGATAGTGAGGACCCTCTCAAAGAGAAAGGTTTGAGCACAGTAGGAGGAGAAACCTGGTTGGAGACCTTGGAGAGAGATAGAGGAAGGGAGGGGGGAAAAGGGAGTGTAGGATAGGGAGAGGAGCAGGTAGAGGATCAGAGTCCAAAGTGCCTATGTGACAGTACACAGGCTATGTCCCTGATCTCCAGGCATGGCTCTTTCCTCCAGTGACCAGCTCCTGGCTCAGCATCCTTGAGGGCTGAGCTCAACTCCCACATGTTTAGGGCATAGGTGACCATAAAACCATGTTATTTTGACTCAGGAAAAGGCTGTCATTACCCCTGTTCCCTTTTTAACTTATATTCTCCCCCAGGAGCTGACAGAGCTGCAAACATTTCCTCCTCAAAAATGAAAGGAAAAAGCCATGAAGAGACCAAGCCCTGAAGGGAAATAATAAGCAAACCCATGACAGCATCATTTTGATAAAACTCTAGGAATATTTTGTGAGAACTCCTCAGAGAAATGTGGCTGGCCACTAGCCTGGAGAAAGAGCTCCAGGATCCCCCATGCCCTTAAATTCCCAACTTGATTTATCAGAACTGGTTTTCCCCCACTGCCTCCATGACCCACAAGTACACATAGGACCAAGGGGGGAGGAGAGGAAAAGGAAAAATACTGAAGAGGAGGAAGAGGAAGAGTTCCTTAATGAAAAAGGGACAAAACCTGGAAGACAAGTTTACCTCAGAGATGCTGAAGCACAGAAGATGCAGGTAAAAGGGCTGAGCAGAGTAGAGGTCATGAGAAGGGAAAATACTGAGCCACTTAACCACAGGGACTGAAAAGAAAACGTTGTGCTCAGGCTGTCTCCATCAGCACACGACACCATCTTCAGCATACACCTTCTCTCCCCCTCGCTGCCCCAGGGGCAGGGTGGTTCTGCTCTCTCTCTCTACTTTAAAGGCACACAAAGGCTCATGCCCAGACCAGCAAAGGGTCTTGGGCGTGGGAAAGCTCTGCCTTGCTGCTCCTCACTTACAGGCACCTGGCATGCAGCAGAGACTTGAGAGCCCTATGGCACAAACAGGGAGAGCCACCCCTCCCAAGGCTACCTCCTGCCACCAAGGGCGGTCCCCAGGACTTTCTATCCTGTATCTTTCTCTCCTTTACTTTAAAAAAAATAAAATTAAATAAATAAATAAATAAAACCAACAGACAAACAAACATTTTTTCCCTTCTTCTACATTTCAGGATAGACTTGAGAGCCCCGTATTTTATTAGATTAAATTCATCCACTCTTACTAAGAGTGGTATTCAAAGCTTTAAAGGTGCTGAACTAACACAAAGCAGAACTGTTGGTGCCCTCACCCTGTCAGGACCAGGGTCTCCCTTGCTTTCTGTCCCATGGATTTACCTCCCAAAGGGAGGGGAGGTGGGAGACCGCTTCAGCCTGTGCCAGAGCCTTGTGCTTGTGGCAATCGGTGATCCTACAGCCTTTCCCAGGACGAGTTGGCTTGTGAATCACAGCATGGATGATGCAAAAGCAAAGTTATTCTGGCCAGGGATCCTCGGGATGGCCTGGAGCAGCGTTGCTGCTCCTAGAGGTCAGGAGAGGGAACTGCTGGAGAGAGAACAGCAAAGGGCTGCAAAGATGAATCGGGGATTAGGACATCTCCAATGAGGAAAGACTGGGAGTCTTTTTAGTCAGGAGAAGACTGAGGGGGGATATCATCAACCTTTATAACTATTTAGGGCGTGGGTGTCAGGAGGATGGGGTCAGACTTTTTTCAGAGGTGCCCAGTGGCATAACAAGAGGTAATGAGCACAAACTTGGACATAGGGAGTGCCATGCAACTTCTTTACTTTGTGGATAGCAGAGCTCTGGGACAGGCTGACCTGAGATGTGATAGAGTCTCCATCTCTGGAGACATCCAAAACCCACCTGGGTGCCATTCTGTCCAAACTGCTGAAGGTGAAACTGCTCTGGCACAGAGATTGGACCAGATGATCTCCAGATGTCCCTTCCAACCCCTAACATTCTGTGACTATGTGAGCAGCTGAGATGGTCTTTACTTTGGTGATGGCTTTCCTGTGGGACAGGTACCAGTAACAGATGCTCCCCCTGCCTCAGGAGACATTTATTAACTTGGCTTCTCTTCTCCCATCAGCTTCTTTCCTCCTGAAGGGCAAATACAGCTGTAAACATTTCCTGAGCTAGCACAAGGTAAATGAGAGCAAAGGACTCAGATACGCAACAATTTGGCTGGAGATTACCTAAAGCAATGCAGTAAGGAAGGGAAAGCTAAGTTAAAGACCAACAGAAACTCTGCCCTTCAGTGACAAGTGGAGTTCAGAGGTTGCTAGTGAGCCCAGGAGGTTTGCATGAAAATGTAATTTTTTTCAGAGACTATGATGATGCCAGCCAAGACACGAAATTCAGCTCTTATTTATTGTCCCAGTGTCTTACACCTGAGAGGTTTCACCTAGGTATTAGCCATGTGAGTTGGTAATTCATGCTTCAGGTTTGAGGCTCCTGGCCAGGAACAGGGCACTAATAAAAGCCTGACATGTGAAATATCCCATCTGTGTGACTGACATGTAAGTGTGCTGGATTCAGAGAGGGCAGGGAAACCTCTTTGACTCAGAGTGCTTTTCCTTAACTCCAATAGTCCAGGCTGAACCTTATCAGCTGCCTCTGGAATCTGCCTGGGACCATTACCCTGTGATGGGAGACAGAAACCAGAGCATCTGGGGGGTCCCCCTACAAAGTTGTCCAGAAAGGTGTTGCTATACTCTCAAGCACAACTTAGAAGAGCTGAAGTTCTCCTTGGGACAAGCCAAGCCTGCCTGGCAGAGATGTTTTCTCACAGCAAGAAAATTAGAGAAAGAGGATTGTTAATTAAGAGACAGCATCAGTGTTTCTCCTTGAGATGGTGGTTGCCCCTCCCAGTATAAACCAAAGGACTCCCTTCAGATAGTATGTAAATGCAGTGTTACTTTGGCTTCTCAGGAGATCTGGTTTCAACCATCTCTGTCACAACTCAAACCAAACCAAGGAGAGTACCTGGGAGCTCAAAAGCCACCTCATCTGTGTGGTTTTTATTGCTCTCTGTGCAACATTCCTGAAGAGGGTAGGGAGGTGTAAGTGGCTGTTGTTGGAGATGGGGCACAGGGTTAGGCAGAACCTTTAATCTGTTCCTTGTGCCATTCCTAAGTCTCTATGGAAATGGGCATCCAACCCACATGTTTCCACAAAGGAAACAGCAATACAGAAATTTGTCAAGTTTCTGCCTCTGCCCAAGCCCTAGCTTCCTGGGGTGGAATTCAGCTCCAGTGACCCTGCAGTGATCTGCAGGACCTGACCCAGTTGCACTCACACAGAATACTAAATCCATATGGGGTTTGGAGCTATGACACAGGAGGTCTCCTGCAGGAGACCTCAGGCCATGTGGAGCAGCAGCAGGACCTAGGCAAGGGTCCCCAGGGCATCTTGAAAGGCTTCAAACCCCCATACTCAGCCATCTGAGCTGAGCCCATAGTCAGCACAGCCAACAAAGCAAAACTGTTCTCCTTTGCAGATTGACTCAGTGAAGCTTCATGCTGCCACTTGCCAGCCTGCCATGGGCTCCCAAGCTTCTCTCAGCTGCTTTGTCCCTGTTGCATTAAGCTTTTCTCATGGGTGCCAGGGCTCAGGTATGATCAGCTTCTGCACCCATCCTCTGCAGGTTCTTCTTGTATACACTTCCCTCCACCCTCTGCTCCCTGCAGGCAGCACAGAGGTCTTCTCAGGGTTTCCCTTGTCATGCCTGGAGGCCAAGGACACCACTGTCTTCATCTTGTGTCTGGAGGGACAAACAGAATCCCAGCATCAGGAACACTCATCACAATGGTATGTTTTTCAAGCCCACCCCTGCATCTGGGTAGGCACAGGGCTGGGCTGCAGTGCCTGATGTCTGCTCAGCGCTTGGGGTATCTGGGCTAAGGAGATGAGACACGGGTGAGAGGTTTAGCAACACGTCACTTTGTGCCCCTGTTGCTCAGAGATAGAGGAGACTCAGTTATCTTGCATTTCCACCAGGGACGGTGTGAATTCAAAGAGTTAGGGGTGCTCCAGGCACAGAAAAGCGAGTAAATGCTGAATGTCACAAATTAAAAGAGGGTAAATCCTGTCAGCAGACATATATCCAGTCTACACTCAATATTTTTCCTGAAGCAAAAGGGGTTTTAGGATTACAAGACCTGACCAGTCCCTGAGTTATCTCTCTACTCCACCCCATTTTTGCACATTTCAGCCACACTCCAGATGATGAGGGTCACTGGACTCAGAGACACACTTTCCTTTCTGGAGGTGGTTCAGCTGGGAGTACATCGTCAGTCTCATGACTGATACTTGGGTCTTATATCTGGTGAGACCACCAGAGTATTCAACTGCTGCCAGAGTAACACAAGAGGGGAATCAAGTTAACCCACAACACCCAAATAATAGACATGGGCACCCATGGCACTGACTGCTGGGTTCACAAGGCAGTAGGTGAAGTATTCTTAGCTGTCCTGGAGGCATGAGGAAGGTCCCACCCTAGACTCCAGGCAAGAACCCTCCTTCTCTACCCTTGATTCAGGATGGTTAGCTCCATTCAAAGGGGGCCTGTACCCTCACAAGCCACCAGCTACAAAGTCTGGAGTCACCTAACAATGCAGGTCCTTTGCCCTCATTGGCCCGGGCTGAAATTATGGACTTAGGTGAAGATGAACTTTGTCTCAGTGCTTTGATTAAAATAATGTATGCAAGCAAGAAAAAGGAGTCAAAGACACTTTCATCTGAGACTATCATAGAGCAGAGGAGTAAGGGACATTTTATATGATCCTTATGGGTCCCTTTTAGCTTGAGGTATTCTATCATTTTACAGAAGGTTTCCCAGATGTTTCAGCTGGTTCCAGACCAGCAGAAGAAATTAGTAGACAGCAGGTCTACTCCAACTCCAGGTTAGGGCAGGGGGGAGTAGAAGATAGTGCAGATAACAACTGTGCAAATTCTTTGCAAGGAGCTAAGATAATTTGTGATCCTGTAACCAATAACACCACCATCTCACATTCCTTTTTATATTTTCAGAGGTGTATCCTCGTTGGCAATTTTTAGCTTCAGAGCTTGCTCTCCTTGTCGTCCTTTTCTGATTTATTTCTTTATCTTTCGTTCAGCTCCTTTGTCAGATTCTCAGTCCCAGATGGGAAAGTTCTGCTGGGGAAATACTTGCTACTAAGGAAGTAGAATGTGATGTTGTACAGGATGAAAATTTCATTGCCCTTCCCTGGCTCTGTTCCAGGCCATTTAGCTGTATCCCATCTTGAGAAGGGGCCAGGTCCTCAGGGTAAGCATGGAGGAGAGCACTGGTAGAGCAGAGAGGGCTGGCCCCTCTTATCCAAAGGGGTACCTCAGGTAGTGGACTCCTATAAAATCGCAGAGCAAATTGCCACAGGATGTTCCTAGGGCAAAAAATAAGAATGGATGAAAAAAGACCTCAGGGCAAATGTATTCAGGGGAGGTTACTAATTTCCATGTTCTTGATGCAACCTCCATCTAGGACAGGCCTGTCATGCTGTTCACCAGACATGGAGAAAGCACCAAAGAAGGGATCACACCACACTTGTCCTTCCTCCCAGGCTTTTTCACCACAGCACAGGGAGATGGGCACAGTGGCCCACTGTGACTCTACCAGCCTGTAGGAGCTGGGGATGAGATTTTATGTCCTGGCTGCATCCTCTGAACCAGTTAGCTGGGGATGGGGAGGTTAGCAAACCAGAGCTGCAGCCAGCAAGCACAGACAGCTCAGGCTACAAGGTGAAAAACTGAGCAGGAGAGGGGAGAAACTGCAGCAGCCATGTGAGTCGCCTGTTAGGAACAGTAAGGGACTGTTTAAGGAAGGCACCTGAATTCCCCTGTGTGGCCAGTGACTGATGGGGGGACTAGAAGAATCCGCACAATGATTCAGACTTGCACCCATGTTTACCAAGATACTCTGTGCAAGTACTCACTCAGTGGGATTTTAAAGCACATCTAAAATGGCAGAGCCACATTCTCTTCATTCCCCACATTCACCCATTCTACTGGTGCAGAAATCTCTTCGGTGTTATTTTCCACTTGCTTCCCCACAGGTGCTGCTGAGGTACCTCTCAGTCCCTTTGCCAGTAAGGGAAAGGCTCTAAAACTGGCTCTGTCTTTCCATTCATGTTGATGTAACTTTTTAGTAAGTGTTGTTTGTATTGGATGTCATAACCTGCATAGTTCTGTATAATAAAGTATCATGGGTGTCTGTATATGTTGTTCCAACACCTACTCTCTGCAGCTGGCTGTATGTCCAAAATGCCAGGCACTTCTGTAAAAAAAACAAAAAAACCAAGCCAAAACAAACAAACAAAAACAAACAAACAAAAACCCAAACATACTAAGAAAAAACAAAAGCCCAAACCATGTGATACAGGGACTGAAGGCTGCCTGGAACTATGGCAAATATGGGATCAAGGGTTTCATTCACTGGGGCAGCAGATATTTACCACCTGGATGTGTTTCAGCAGTGTATCTTCACAGACCTATCCAAATGTGAGTGCAGACTTTGAGACTGTTCAAGCAGTCCCTGCTTGAAGGGGGAGGCCTTTGACGCTGCTGGGGACATGCTACTTTCAGCAGCAAAGACAATTTTATGTCAGGATGGGTTTGTGGCAATCAGATGCTGATTATTTTTTTTTAATTCTTAAGAAATTTTGGAAATGACAGATCAAAACCCACTTTTTAGCCTAGAGCTTGTTACATAGTTTAACAAGGAAAGGTCAATTTTCATTCTTTCTGTAGATTGCTGTTAGAGGACTAGAAGAAAACCTTAGTCACTCCAGTTTTGTAAATAAAATATGTTGAAATCTTTCTTGACTAAAGTTTGGACCCACCTCCACACTTTAATTTGATTGATGATGATAAATACAAACCACACCACAAAGCTTTGCTGTCAGAATATTTCATCTTCTTCATGATTAAAAGCATTGCCCTTTAAAATGATGGAGTCTTGCTCTCTGTGGCTTTCACATCTTTAGCAGTTGACTTTTCCTTTTCCAGTGTGGCTTTTTCTTTGCTATTATTATACAGCTAGATATGAAAATATTTTTAATCTGATAAGATCATTTGGCTATGTAAATATTCTCCAGCCCCCTGGAGTGAGGTGGCTGTGCTCACTTCTCCAGCCAGATTAATCTTTTGAAGTGGTGACAAGGCACATGACAGGAGCTGGGTTGCAGACACATTTGCCTGGAGCTCCTTGATGTCCTCCTCATGTGCACACTCCTCACCCAGAGAAACCCCTATGAGTGGAGAAGAATGAAGAGGAACTTCCCATTCAACAAGGAGTTTGTCATTCCCAGAAGAATTTTTATGATTCTTTACACAGTAAATAATAAGCAATTAGAAGCACAGAATCATTTAGGTTGCAAAAGACTTTTAAGATTATTAAGCCCAAAACACATGTGTCTGAGGCTCCTACAAGGCTACAGAGGCTCCTAAAGAGCTGAATGCCCTCATACTCAGAAGTCCAGGAGACATGAGGATTGCAGGTATGCTGGAACTGGGCTGTGGGATAGGAGTCATTTCTGCTTTGAGATACAGGCTTGGGGCAAAATCCTTGGCTGTGGAGGACAGCTGGCAGTTCAGTCATGACCTGAGCACACAGAACTTGAAGGAGGCAGCAGGATACACAACAACTTTCACAATCTGTCCTTTGCCAGTGTTGTCCCTGGGTAGAAACTAGTCCTTCACCCTCTTTCTAGAAGGGCAGTCGAGGAACTTGTCCTCCTCACTTGGCCAGCCAAGTGCCAACCTGTTCCTGCAGCCCTTGCACTCACCACTGGTGGGTGGGCAGCTGAAACTCAGTTTGGGATAGAAAAGCTGCCCAGAGGAAGACTCTGCTGTCCCCCCAGCCCCACCCCAGTGCCCAGCAGCATTGTCCCTTGGATTTATGATGCCACCTTTCTCCCAGGAGCCAAAACTGAGTGGGGTCTGGAGCTGATCAGCACTGCTGCTGGCCCTTCATGGACAGACAAAGCAAAATTTTAAAGTCAAAAAAGGACAATTCCTGCCTTGACCTTCTGCAACATAGAGGTCTGGTAATTTCCTCCAGTGGGAATTGCCCTGAGGAATATGGCTTGCAGTTTGACTGAGAGACCTTTTTGCAAGACAGCCAGTGTTAATTTGAAAACCTCAGACAATAGAGAATCTACATCTTTTAACATTTTGTTCCAGCAACAAATTACTCTCCCTGTCAAGCATGAATAGTTTAAATCACAGAATTATTTCTCCCTACAAAGCAAGTATATTTCAATAGCTTGACAGCTGAAATATATGTGACCTAAAACCTGGATGACTATATTTGGCCAGATGAGGTTTAGTTTCCAGTGACTTGAAGAGCAAGGCATTAACCACAAGATGATTCATTGCCTTTGAAATTTAGGTATGGAGAAAAAAGAAAAAAATCTTTTCATTTGTATGGGCCTGCCAAATGAATAACACCCCAAAGCTCTATCAAGACAGCTACACTGAAACAAAGAAGAGCCACAACTTGCAGTAATTTAAGAGTGAATGCTGCCAGGGAGAATGCCATTTGAGGTTAACTCCATCTTCCCCTTCTCGTGTTTTAGTAACACCTAAAGAACTCTTGAAATCTGGCATCTCAAAGACTCTTGTGCTCTGTCCTTGCACATGGTTAGCAGAGCTTCCCTAGTCACGTTTTATGGGTCAGACCCTTCTGGAAGGTGAGCCTAAGTTCTCCACAACTCCACTTCCACTGACTGCAGGCTGAGTCTGCCCCTTTCCACATGGCAATGGATGTACTCATCAGTGGTTGGTGCTTCTCCAACAGATCCCAGAAAAGCTGAAGCTTTACACATGGAGGTATGGTTAAGACAAATATTCTGACCTGAAACTGGTCCCTTGTTGCAGTTTTAGCAAAGGTAATAATGTGTAACCACAGAGGCTCAAGTAAGGTAAGGGTGCATGCCAGGAGGAAGCAGGAGGAAATGCACCAAGAAAATAAAAATTAAAATTAAAAAAACAAACCACAAGCAAACCTCAAGCAACCAAAAAAAAACAAAACAAAACAAAACAAACAAACAAAAAAACAACAACCAAAAAAAAACCCCCAAATAAACCCCAAACACACATCTTGAATCAAAACTTGTACCATGTGCAATAAGAATTATAAGGCATTGATCAGGTCAGTTGAAGATACAGCGTGGTAGAAGAGTAGACAAAGGACAAACAGTGATGAAGGGAAATGGGAACTGACTTCTGCAGCTGTTAGTTGACCACAGTAGCATACTAGACTCCTACACAAATTTTGAGGGACAAACTTTTAAGATAGAAAGGGAATCAAAGCATCATGATGACGTCAGGCAGAGCATACTAAACAAAACCAGCAACTTTCTTGCCAAAAGCCATTTGATTTCTAGCTGGTGAATTGCAGGAAACCATATTCATCCAGACCTCTCCAAATTGTTCAGTATGGCACCACATGAGAAGTTCTGAGCTATTTTAAGGCAGTACAACTAATATAGGAAAAATAAAACAAGACACAGAGCAAGAATAATTGTATTTACAGAGGACATGGGCTGGAAGAAGTAACTGAGTACTGTGTTCAGGTCTTTTCTTTGCATGGCATACCTGATCAGAAGAAGTGACAAATGAAGTATGCTGGGTGATGCTGGCCAGTGTGCTGAATGCAGAATAGACCTGCATACTCAGAGGAACTGATTTAATGATTTAAATGATACAAAGGGCAAGGACAAACACTGACCACTTGTTCCTTTTGCCCGAAGAATAAGAAGCCTGTTGGAAGGACATGTCCCCCCAGTAGCCTGGACCTTGCCCTTTGTACTGGGCACAGGCACTCCATCTCCTCGCTTCTGCCCCAAAGCCCCAGTCCCAAAAGGGAAAGGAGAAAAAAAACAAATGGAACATGTAGTTGTGTTTTCTGAAAGAGTTAATTCCATCTTGCTCTTACAGGCTGAAGAGGATGTGGGCTTGAGAAAGCTATTGTTATAGATGACTTCCTTTCCATGACAAAGTTTAATGACAGCTGCTTTAAAATACAACAAACAATAGAATTTTACAGATGGATATAGACATTTTATTTTTTTTAAATGCAAAAAAAAAAAACCAACAAGAATACATTTTGGTGACTGGAAATGTGTACAAAGTTACATATTTTAAGGAATTCACACACTAAAGAAACAGGCTTTGAAAGAGTTTCTCTAATGCAGATGCATGACCTACAAATTCTTTCACAACCGGTATTATTTATTTCAAATACTCTGTAATAATAGGCATTGGGAGAGCCAGATATCCCCTAAGATGCCAGCACTGCCAGTACGGGAGTTGCCTGACCCCAGTCCCTCAGCTGTGAATACCAGGGATACCCCAATAATTCTGCAAGGTGTAAAAGGAGATGTTCCAACAACACAATGCCCTAATCTGAGGCCACCCCAGCAGTCCCTCCAAGGTGTCAGAGAACAGGCAGTTCCCACACATCTTTAAATTAACTCATCCCAACCCTGGTATTAAGAAATAGATTTAAGGAGTATATTTATATATAAATCTAGTAAAAAAAAAAAAAAAAAAACCAAAACCTACTGTGAAATTTACATGAACACACACAACTTTAGCAACATTGTGTTTTCAGTGGAACTTTGCTATTTGCTGCTCATAGTTTATATACAAGGCTGATTACTTAGCAAGGATACTACAGGGAGCCAAGTATTTTTTCCAGGTTAGCCCCTAGCTGGAACAAGGATTTCCTATGTGTTATATTCTAGTAGTTGGCAATATTAAAAACTGATTAAAAGACCAGGGTGGCGTGGTTTGTAAACATTTTTTTCTTAATATTAACTTAAAATCTAGTTCATTCTCATTCTGCTCTGACATTACACTGGTTGATATGTTCTAGGAATGGGAGATATAAAAACTCTGGCCAATAAAAACTTTTTAGACATATTCACTCCTGGTGCCAAGTTCCTGACTTCAGAGTAACACCAAGCATGGATTTGATCCCTTGTAGAATCACAGGCAATTTTTTTTCTTCTGGGATGTAGGAGATTCCATTCCATGATACAAAAAAAAAAATAATAATAATAAGTTTGGTATGATCTCAACTCTGCAAATGGGGACACAGGTATGGAGGGAAGCAGCTTGCCAAGCTCATAGGTAAGGTCAGCAACACTGTCCAAAAGAGCTCCAGATATGTGAACAACTGGCCCATGATGGAGGTGCTGGACAGCAATGCTCACTTCTCTCCTGACTCCTACAGTCCTCAGCCCCCTTCTACTAGGGAAAGGTGATGTGTTACTGCATTTGGGGAAAGGCTCACAGCAAAAAATGCTTAAAGCAAATGCATCAGGGATATATATGGGGGGAAAAAAAAAATTAAAAAAAAAAAAAAAAAAAAAAAAAAAGACAAGAAAAAGAAGCTAGAATATCTCAAGACAGGAAAAAAACTTCTTCCTGTTGTTCTTGAAGCTCTTCTTAACCCCTCACTCCTCTTCGCTGCAGTCCTGAGCAATGAATGTCTGCCAGATGTGGGTGGCAGCTTTCTCAGACCCTCTCCTTATGCTTCACGTTGGCCAGCTTGACTGTTTCCTGCTCAGAGGCAGGTGGAGAAGGCTCATCATGACATCCAATCATCAGCTGATAGACTGCCACTCCTGCAATTGCCCCAAGGAAAGGAGCAACGACTGGAACCCACCACCACTGTTTACCAGTCCTGGAAAACAGACACAAAAAAAGGCACAAAGTAAAATCTGCAGCCCAGACATAAGGATATACATGTTTGTATCTGGAACAATGCAAAATCTGGTCATGTCCAAACAATACCACTTGTATTGCTGCAAAAGACAGTAGCACCCACATATCCACAGCAATTTCCAAGGCAGATATTGCCCCTCACTGCAAGCTCAGATCCCAAGCAATTCAGAACAGCTGCTTCCAGGATTCTCAAGAATGTCTCTCCACCAAAAAAAGTTAAGGAGCAGTTCAAGTATGATCAGTGCTTTGCATTTTCTACTGTTAAAAAAAAAATTATAATAAGCTCATGCTCAAAGTGCACCTAAGCTTCTTCTGGATGATCCTAGATTTCCACCCTGACAGCAGAGTTAGGTCATTTGCTCTCACTGCTGGAAACCACCAAGCTTCCATAACTTTTTAAGAAGCAGGAGTAGAGTAAACAATGTCTTTTAAATATCAAAATATCCTCATGGGTGTTAAGACTCTTTATGATACCAGAGCTACCACCTGCTTGGCTTGTACTTTTTTTTCCCCTCCATGAATGAAGTTTTCACTGACAAAGACTTACCAGAACACTTCAGTGCCCCAGCCAGCAATAGCTGTGAAGAGACGAGGTCCAAAGTCCCTGGCAGGGTTAACAGCATATCCAGAGTTGAAGCCCATGGAGGTTCCAATAACAAGGACAACAAAGCCAACAGTGAAAGCCTCCAGCCCCGTGGGGATGGGGTTGTTGAAGGGATCAACAATAGCCAAGACACAAACAATCAGGGAAGCAGTGCCAATGAACTGGGGAGGAAGCAGGAAGAAGAAGAGGAATTTAATCCAGATTAGTCTTCTAAAAAAATCAATTAACTCCTCTGAAGTCCCATGCATTTAAAACTCATTCTCTGAGCTGAAAGAGCTGCTCTGTGTCACCCCATGGCACTGTCAGACCACATCAGACTGAGCTCTCATGGGAATGGCAGAGTGGAATGTGCTCCTCCTGGCAGCCCACAGGTTCTATCAAACCCACACCTTTTTTCCTATCCACAGAAGAACTGTTTGAGCAGCCAGAAAAATTGAAGACATCTTCCTGAATACGCTTCAGACCTGCAAAAGCTGGGTGGCTGGCTGCTGTCCCCCTGTGGCTGATGGCAACTCTAAAGAGGTGACAGTCACCTCCAACACCAACCATGTCCTCACACCCACTTGGTCTCTGGGCTATGCAACAGACACAGCAGTACAGTGGGAGTGAGGAAGAGTCATCCTTCCTCAAACTATCATTCTTCAGGGGCTGACACTAAGTGGCATCCTTTCCACTCGTGTCCTGTTCGACCTGGTGGTACTGGTCAGTCCCTTTAAGACAAACCTTCTTGCTGTAAGGGTGCTCTCTGGCTCTGCTTTTCCTATGGGTTACTGAGATAGCTGTGTCAGCTCTAAAAAAAAAATCTCCTCTTTAAATTTTCATTCATTCTCCAACTAAAAGAGAGACGCAGAATCACCCCCAAAAATTCCTCTTCACTTGTGCCTTCATCCCCACAGCACCTTCTTACCTGGTCAAAGAATCCATTCACGGCATTCAGATGCTGAGATGGGTAAGTGGCAAAGATACCAGCAGTTCCATTCTGTCCTGTTACATACAGGTGGTTGCTGCCAAAAGCCCAGATGGCATCTAGAAGTGTGGGGGAAAAAAAAGAAAAAAGGAAAAAAAGGAAGGTAGGTAGGTCAGCCATTTTCCAACATACATCAGAGAGAGAGGACTGTGCTAAAATGTAGGCTACACAGAACCACGCATATGGAGACAGAATTCCCTGAGCACCCCATTCCTAAGTGTTGAAAAACCAGTTGCTGTAGAGTACTCATCTGTACAGTACTAATTTAAACTGGGAAGACTTGGGGTGTAACCCACCACAGCATTTTACCAGTAAGGCTCAGATGCAGATGGCCTGAGTCCCTGTTCCTAAAATGTCTTGTTTCCCAGGCACCAGAAAAGAGAGCCAAAAAGTAAACACTGAGCTGACTGTAAATCTCTACCAAAAGGTATCCAAATGCCTGTTGTATCAGTCTTGGTGTCAAGACATAAGATGTTGCTATGGATCAGCAAGGAGGATTTGGGCTGTACTTTCCTCTAAGCCAACACACAATCAGCTTCCCACTCAGGGCTGTCTTGTAGAAAAGTTGCCTTTTGCCTACCACTGGGTAGAAACTGGACATCTAACCTAGGTGGGCTGTCCAAATTTCCTCCTTCATTAGTGGAGAGAAAACCAGTCACTTTCTGAAGGCAGCTCTCCATGGGTTAGGCACCTAACATGGGATTAACTCTTCTGAAGAGAAGACTTCAGCCCACCAACTGGAAGTGTTTACAGAGACAAATGTAGGTGCCACTGCTTCTTTCTAAAGTGAAAACCATTGGTGTTAGTGCTCGAGAGGCAGTTTCCTCCCTTCAGGTGGAAGCTGCAGTAACCCAGATGTTCTACTCAGCTACTGGGAACATTTCCTCTCTTGCCAGAAACAGACAACAGGAGGCAAACTGTGAGTCAAATCATCACCCTTGATACTTCTGGAAGAGCAATTTCAGTTCTCTCCCACTGTCCTGAGACGAGGAGCACCACTCAGGACAAATGGATGCATGAGGAACTGGACTTTAGGGTGCTTTCCAATATAGAACCACTCTGGGAAATGTGGCAAAAACTACTAGAAGTCCTGTTGGCTGGAAGCTGAGACAATCCAGAGGACATCCATAGTGAAGTCTTTGTTTTGTTGTTGTTGCATCCACCTCACCCTAACAAAGACAGAAAGTTTCTGCACTCACCATAGTAGAGTCCAAAGACTATGCCAGCTCCCAGGAAAGCTCCCAGAGTTTGGGCCAGGGCATAAATTGGCAGCTTGATCCAGGGCTCCCGGGCCAAGAAGCACATGGCAAAAGTGACAGCTGGGTTCAGGTGTCCACCTGCAGAGAGATTGGTGTTTATTGCACCCTTAAAGGCAGAATTTGGGCTTCCATACCAGTGCCACATAGGAAAAGCACAGCCATCCATGCCTGAACTGCTAGCAATGGTCACAGGTAGAATCCAGCCCACACAGAGCCACCACGTACCTGATACCTGTCCTGCAATCAAAATGCCAAGTGTCACAGCGAAGCCAAAGGCCAGGTTGACAGTCAGGAAACCTCCATGAGTCCCTCTGCTGAGCACGATCTGTGCAACAGAGCCACAGCCAAACAGCTAGAAGAAAAAGAAGAGACAGGAATTACTCTCTCTGCTTCACATGAGAGCCAGATGCTGACCAGCAAATATAACTGCTCCACTTACTACTAGTGAGAACCATCACAGCCCACTCATGACTCAAAGCTTTCAAAGCTTCAGCCTTTGATTAAAGACTCTAAGGGAATGCTAAGTGGGTCCAGGAAGGTGGGAAGGAGGACGCAGACCAAGCCCATCTCCTGGTGGGGGGAAACAATACTAGGGTCAAAGCCAAACTCAAGATCAGACCACAGTTCACACCTCCAGGAAGAAGTTCATATAGAGCCTGACATTCATACAGTCCTCTTGTCAATGGCACTGGTTGATCAGAAGGGAGAGATGAGGTACCTGCAGAAGTCCCAGTCTTCTCTGCTGTGGGCACTCTGAGCACAGCCCACACCATCCCAAACCAGACATTGTAAGAAAGGAGGAGGACAGCACTGCCAGCCTCTCTCTGCAGCACCAGCACAGCACAGACATCATGAATTGTGTCCATGTTCCACAAGCAGCCTGCCACCACCACAGGCAGAGGCTTGGTCTTCTGCCCAAGATCAGAGGTGCACCAAGAAGGTTTTTAGTAGCTAACAGAAGCAAGTTTTCTTGAAAGAGATGATCCTTCTCTTTCCAACCACATCCAAGAGCCCTCCTTCCTATGCTCACCATTAACAACCCAGACCATTTTCCCCTGAAAGTGCAGTTCACCACTCCCCCAGCTGGAGGCTTTCTGCCTGGCCAAGCCTTTCCACTTCCCACTATGTAATTTAAGGAGCCCTAATCCTCATCATCTGTGTGCTTTTATCTTCCACTGGCTCCTCCTCAGATGAAATTTGGTGTGTAACAGGGATTATCACATGAGCAGGTACTGAGAGCATCCGTAAACTAGGACAGGGATTATTATAGCTTGCTACTGAGCTCCTCAAATCTAGGGATCAAGGCTTGACTTACTTCTACTGATCACATGCCCATATCTACACACGATTCAAGACTTTCTGCCTCTGTGAACTCCATCATCCCAGAATTACTCAACTGCCACAGAGGATCTGCTACTAGGAGATAAGCCACCAGGGCAGCAGGAGTGGCTCTCTTTACCTCTCCTGCCAATACTGGACATGCACATTGAGCAACTCACAACCAGACACAGGCCAAAGCCAAACCACTGCTAACTAATCCCCTCCCTTCCCCCTGACAACTGCATTACTAATAAACCAAACACCCTGCCCAGTCTGCTGTGAGAGGGGCAGCAAGATAGGCTGCAGGCTGACTCATGAGGTGGACACTCTGCACACAGGTGCCTCTTGACAAGGAGCCAGGTCCCCAGCACAGGACCTTGTGTAGAAGGAACCTGCAGAACTTGCTAGTTAATGAGAGGGGACATCAAATACTGCCCCTTCAAAGCCCTAATGCTGAGCTGCCCAGCTGGGAAACCATGACAGAAGAGACACCCAAGCAGAGACAGAAAGGCTGAGTTTTGTTTATTGCAGCAAATAGAGCCATCATACCCAGCTGTGTCCAACCCACTTAAGGGAGCACAGCTCCAACTGAGCAAAAAAAAATACTGGCTGATGAGCAGGGTGGCATCTGTTCCTTCCCTTAAACCAGAAGAGCTCCAGCATGCTCTGGACAGAGGTTTTGTGAGAGTACTTGGCCATAGTGTTGACCTCTAACATCACACAGGACATCAGTCTGACCAGTGAGGAGGTGAACCCACAAAAAGCTTCAGTGGCCCCCTGAGTCTGGCAGAGTTGGCCCCAGCTTATTCCACTTGACTGAAGTATTTGTGTTACTCACCCTGAAAGTACTGGCAGTTCTGCAAGAGGATGGTGGTTGGCTCATTACCCACATATCTTTTGGTTGCAGAAACCACAGAGTAAAGTTTTCCCCTTCCAACCCCCTGTTCACCCACAGAGGTTTTCCCTTAACCTGCAGGAAGGCCAGGGTTAGGTTTCCCATTTCCCTAGATTTTGTTCCCACTTCTCTGCTCCCCCATCCCACACCTGGCAGCAGTGCTCCAGCTTTTCCTCAGAAGAGAGTCTATGGACCATGAAAAACACCCCGGAGCCACTTCACAGGAGCATTACAATTATTTATCAGATGTGCCCTGAGCACTATTTGGCTCAATTCAACATAACAGTAGAAAGCTTGTCCCTCAGCAGATAAAAAGAGTAATGTGATATTTAGGTGAACTTTGACATGCATGTGTGTAATTCCATCCTGCACCAGTGGAGTCCACTAAGCATGAACACACATTCTCATGCATGACATCCACCCCTGGCATTTGGCTTTCAGGAAGCAGTTCAAATCATCCTCAGCCATGCTTTTGTGACAAGAAGCTTGACATTACACAGTCTTGCTGTGGCAGTGTCTGCTACAATATTTTTCACACCATTTTGTTTGTGTTGTTTGCTCGTTTTCCTTCTAATTACTTTTCCCAGGCCATATGAGACCAAAGACACACAGCACTCATTTTTTTTAAGTCTTCTTTTTCCAGTGCTCATAGAGAAGTGTTTAGGAGGAGCTAGCCTGAGCTGAAAGGCAAGGAAGATCAATCAAAAGCAGTTCATCATTCATCCCAGTGTCCATGCAATGGATGTAGAAGTTCTTAGTCAATGTTGCAGCACTGTGGTCGGAGGCAGTGGTGCACACCCAAGACAGAAACATTCACTCTTGTTCAGTCTTGGTTTTTTAATGACTTGCCTCCAACTCTTCCTTTTTTTTCTTTTGTTTTTGTTTTTTTTTTTCCATTAAAAAACCCTAAACAATACTGGAAGAACATCCCAGCCAACAAAAATGCCAGGCTAATGCTTCACATGAAAGCATATGCAGCAGTCAGCTTTTATACCCTGCCATGATACACCAGCCAAGTTAAAAAGTAGTTTTTAAAGTGCTAATAAAATGATTGCAACAAAGCTTTACTCTGCTGTATTAAAGCTACTCTCCTAGGAACTGAGGTAAATGCACCCATTAACCAGGGTTAATTTACTGGCTCTAGAAGATCTTTGTTGTTGGCTTTCCCTGCCAACAGGGAGGTGTCTCACTTCTCTTCCCTTATGAGTTGATTCAAGTCCTTTTACTGTGAAAAATAACAAAATCCATGTTCTACTGAATTGAGCTGGTTTAAGGTCAAAGGAGCTGATAAACTCCAAAGCCTGCACAAGGGAGGGGGCAACCAGAAGCAGCAAGAAAATCAGAAAAAGGCAGCAGGTCACTGGCTGAAACTTCTCACTCAGGGAAACCAAAACTCCCTGTGTTCTAAGTATATCTGGGGACTGACTTTGGCTTTGTCACCCAAGGTAAAAACACCATGTCTCAATCTCTGGAGAGAAGAAAGCTCCAGAGCTAGTTAGGGTTGGTAGGAAAGGACCTCAGAGGACAAAAAAAAAAAAAAAAAAAAAAAAAAAAAGCTAAAAAAGCAAATGAAGAAGGGAGGCTACCTGAGTTTATAGGCAGAGCTTGTGATAAGCAACTCTGTACATGAATTTGGGAGAAAGGTAATGATCAGCACTCCCCTGCACTACAGAAAGGTTTACTCCCTTGCTTGCCTCTTTTGTTTGCTGGTGCTTTTCACACATTTATGTCTAATACAAAAGGACTGGATGCATTTACTTCTGGACTTCAGACAAACCAATCTTTAAATCAAGGTGGGAAAGTTTTGCTGGCATAGCCCAGGAGGAGAGTCACTACCTGAGATGCAGCTTTCCTCTTCAGCCAGCAAATAAACCAGGGATTAAGCAAGGAGCCTGCTGTAAATCCACCCTAATCTCCTCTGTGGATAGGAAAGACTGCTGAGCCCTCACTGCCCTCTGGTTAGTGGGGAGGATGCCAGAAGGCATTAACCATAGAGCTATACCCATGGTCTGCTCAGAAAGAGACTCCAAGATGCTGATGGGGGATTTCATTATTTTGTATGTCACTGGACACACAAAAGGACACTTCCCTTCATATTAGAGTGGAATTTATGACGATCCTACAGCCCCTTCAAGGAGGGAGGTGGGGAAGGCAAAGAGGACCTCTCACTTTACAGTCAGTTTAAAGCAACCTCCCAACTCTTTTTCTGCAGCTCAAAGCTAAGAAAGTGTTAAAGGGTCCCCTATGGTCTCTTGCTGCTCTCCCCAAGGAGTAGGGCCCAGCTGGGTGGATCTAAGTAAAGATCCATCCCCGCTGCTGTTTCTGCTCAAGCAGCATGCAGAGATCTTCATGACCCATGCATCCAGAACAACCTCCCCCAGCCACAGAGGTGGTGCAAGGAGCACTGTCACTTCTGTCCTTTGTCAAAGCATCTCTTAAACAACCATACTGGTCACCATTTACACTTTGCAAAGCAAGGAGAAACTTTCGACCCCCGAGTCAGGCTTCTTGTCTAGCACATCTGGAACCATCCTGAACAGGAGCAGTCCTACAGAGGAGGGCAGCAGCAGATGTTTGGTCATGTTATGGTTCTTTCTGCACTGCACGTTGTCCCAGAGCCAGGCAGGGCTGCAGGACGTGAGAGATAAGAGTGTCTAAGGAAAGTTGTGCCTAACACTCCTCACATGGTAGGACCAAAGCTGCACAAAACTGGGGAGAAACCCGAGCAGAGGTGGGCATAAGAGAGGAAATTCACTATTTTAGCTTCTTCCTCCCTGCAGACATGGAAGCAGTAACACTTACTATGGTATCCCTGCTACCTCTCAGATCAGGAGGCTTTAGCTCTTAGAAAGACCTATATCTCTTGCAGGGTTTTGGTCACAGGGTTGGGCACTGCTGGGGAAAAGCTTCCTTCCCACTGATGGCAAATCCTGGTTCCTGATCCACCGTTCTGTTGGTAGGAAGGAGAAAACCTTCCTGCTCCTGCACTAGGACAGCAAGGAGGGACAGTTTTGGGCAGATAATGAAGGGCTTTGAGCTGGAGCCTTCGCAGGGAAGTATCAGCAGTGCTCATTATGCTTAAAGCAAAGATTCCTATAGCCCCTCTCAAACCCTAGCAATGAAGAACAAATAAAAATAAAACTAAGAAAAAAAAAAAAAGTAATTTTTAAAAATTAAGAAGAAAATAACATTCCCCGAGTGCAACGAGCTGGTTTCAGGGAAATGGGCACAAATCAAACAGCAACAGTGGGAATTGTGCTGCCCCAGGTGGCTGCAGGGTGAGCAGCAGCTTCAAGCACTGAGCTGCCAGCAGGGCCATGGGGCTCCCTTCACCTTGATCATCCCAAACGCTTCACTGCTTGGGTTCCTGTGGTGTGCAGCACCAAAAAATACCACCACCTAGCCATGAATTCAGGAGAGCCCCGACTGGAAAGTAGTTAGGAATTTTTTTCTTCTTCCTTTGTGCCACTGCAGAAGCAAATCACAGTTATACCAACTTGGAAATCCACTGTAAAGAGCAAGTTCTTTCTCCTGCAAATGTAAAAATCAAGCAGAGCCAGCTTTGGTATTTCCAGCCAGCAAAGCAAGGCAAACAGATCCAGCCTTTAAGGCGGACACTGAGACCTATTGCTGGAAATCTGACTTTAGTGAGTTTCTACAGTAATGACAGAAAAACAGCAAGTGACTGGGAAAATGCCTTCAGCCATTTGCATTGCTTAACTGTAGCCAGCAAAGGGTGTTTCCAACACAGGTATAAAGTTCAAACCTAAAGTGCAATTCAGAGAGTGCATTTTGAAGGAAACCCAGTCATTTTACTTTACCAGAGGAAAGGTAGAGTCAGCATTACTACTGTAGTAACAGTAAGGACACTACCTGCAGAATATAACTACATTGTGCAAGGGGCTGTACACAGCAAAAGAAGCTTGCAATAAAGAGTACCTTGTGCCACTCAGGGCCAGGCTGCCTCAGTTAGATTATTCTTCTTATCTTATCTCAAAAAAAAAAAAAAAAAAAAAAAAAAGAGGCACTATTTTGTCCTGAAGTTCTGACACCTTTACAACCGCCTTAAAAAAAAAAAAGGGGGGAAAGGGAAGGGAAAGGGAAGGGAAAGGGAAGGGAAAGGGAAGGGAAAGGGAAGGGAAAGGGAAGGGAAAGGGAAGGGAAAGGGAAGGGAAAGGGAAGGGAAAGGGAAGGGAAAGGGAAGGGAAAGGGAAGGGAAGGGAAAAATCAAGCACTAGGTTAATTTTTACAAGGAAAGAGACTTTGCAGAGGTCTGAAATCACTTTGCTGTAGGAGAGTTTGAAAGTGTTGCGGTCATTACATGGGATGGAAGCTGTGCCAATATCCTTGGTGGGACAAGTTTTATATTACACAGTGAAATTCAAAGTAATCTGCAAAGTTTAAACAGTCTCTCCCCCTTCAACTCAGGATGCTCATTTCAGTGTGAACAAAATTAAACCCTAAATCCATCCCTAAGATTCTTCAGTTCTACAAGTATTTATGTTCAGTCAGTTCCATTTCCAATCTATTGTCTTGATCCTATGTCTTTCCTTGAGTATTTTTTTATATATTTACCAGACTCAAGTGCAGCTAAATGCAGGAGCACCCAGCTCAGCCTGATTTTTGCAAGGCACAGAACAACCATCTCTCCTGGGATTGTCGAATTCAAACTACTACCCAGACTACCTGAAAGGGGAAAAAAGTCATCTTCAGTGCCCTTTCTGTTTTAGACAGGCAATGTAATAAAAAGATGCTTAAGAATCTGTGTGCTATGGAAGGGAAAAAAAATATTATTTTTTTTAGTAAAATAAATAGAATCTGTAAGAACTTCTATGGTAACAGAGGATTAGACAGACAGCTGCAGGGCAGAAAGGGGGTGATGTCCAGCAGAGCGATACTGCAGGCTTGGTGCCCTGGAACACATTTCTCTCTCTGTATCCCTTGCTAACAATTGAGGAGCACTCACAGTGTTTGGGACTTTCTCCACCAGTCCATCCCACCATCTCCCAGATGGATACAGAACCCACAATCCTACACTCACAGGTGCAGGAGATCCCAGGTCACTTTTACAAGACCTGTGAGATGGAGCTGAATGCGTCACTTAAATGAGCATTTTCTTGCCCTCAGCAGACTCGGAGCACATCCCAAAAACCTCTCTGCCCCAGAAAAACAAAGCTTTAAGGAAAAGTAATTTCTGACATACCAGTAAACACAGGTGCAAGAAGAAACAACAGTTTTTACTGGTTTTGTTTTCTTTTTAATATTATGAGCTTCTGAAAGCTCAGATCCCCATGTCAAGGGCTTGCCTTATTTCTCCATTAGTATTAACTTAGTTAGCAGGAGATACTCCTCCTTACAGGTCTGACCTTGCTTTGGTCCTCAAACTAACTTCAGCAATATCAGTGATTCATAGACAGACAACTTTGTATCTACTAATCACTTTCTTAACAGCTTCTACCCACCTTAATCCCAAACAACCCTTCCCTGAAAAAGCTACAGGGCTTGTTTGCAAATCATCGAAGCTGCTCACTCTGATGATAAAGCAATTGTACTGTGTGAAGCTGGTTTTTTTTAAGAGAGGTAGAATTTCAGAGGGCTCAGCTGAGCCCTCATCCTCCCACTCAAGACCTGGCAGCATCTTCTCCTCATCAAAACAGGATCTTATTTGTTAAATCATAAGATAGTGTGTTGGTCCTTTCCTGTTGTCCTCAGCAGCACATGGACTTCCATCAAACCTTCCTCCATTTTAGCTATTAGTTTTCTCCCCAGGCAGTCCTGCCATCAGCTACAAAGATGTGTAAAGGTGCAGTCAGCCCAGTGAAACTTATAGGATTGTTCTGCCTTTATATTGCTTCAGAGGAGCTTGCACCTGCAGGACTTTACTGTGTGAACACCAACTCGCTTCTGCTGCAGTATCAATGCAACAGACTCACCGACTTTTGGGCAGCCTTACATTTTTGGTTGCAGATGCCCAAAGCCAGATATCCCTAATCCTAGTTTTTCCATACTGTTATTTGCTCACTATTCCTCATGCACAACTGCCCTGGGTCTTCATATCTGCCTTTGACTTCAAAGCAAGCCAGGGTTGCTCAAAACATCTTCAAACTAAGTTGCACATATCCATCCCGCTTTATCTCCCCCAAGTCCCATCCCTTTGGAAAATGACCACTAAAATGTGCAGAGGAGTTTTGATGCCATTCAGCACTTCGGAACACTTGGAGTGACAGCTCAGCACTACTGCACACATGGGGAGCACAAGGTCCCCATCAGAGGCAAGCACAGGCAGCTGCATTGTCCTGCAGCCCTGCTGATAAGACCCCGAAGAACCTGCAACTGACAGGGGGGAAAAAAAAAAGAAAAAAAATAAAAAAACCCAACAACAACAACACAATTTAAATTCTGGCTACTTCTTCTCCATAGGATGCACAAGGAAACCAAAATAAGGTAAGGAAAGAATTGTCATGTCCTTAGGTGATAACACTCAAAGTGTTTCAGTGCCAGGACAATATTCCACAGCGGAAAGAAAGGAAGTTTTGCATGATCTCTACATGATCTCTAGCAAATGCTTGTCCCTTGCACAGAGACTTTTTTTGCTCCCTGCACTTTGCAGACAGACAAAAGCATGCAAACACCCACCAAGCTCTGCAGAGCCCACCCTATGCCAGCAACCACAAATCCCACCCTCTGGCAACTTATATATATTTTTTCCCTCATCGGTAAGGGCATTTCTATGGGTCATGAGGCAGGCTGCACTGGCTCATCCCCAGTGCAGCAACCAGTCCCTCTGGCAGCAACCAGTCCCTTCACCAGGACAATGTCCCCCACACCCAAGGGTTAGAAGAGCATCCCCACACCACAGCATGGACTCACCACCAGGATCAGTGTCCCCAGGCACTCAGCCAGTGCTTGTCGGACCAATTTGTTTCTGATCCTCAGGTGCTCCTCAATAGTAGTAAGAACGTCCTTTTGCCTCCCCATCACAGTAGAGGTGTGCTTCAAGCAATGTCAGGGAAAAAGCAGCAGCTGACAGAGCCTCAGCAAGGTTTCTTGCCCAGCAGAGCTGCCTTTGCTTATAAGTAAGTTCTGGGATGCCTGACACACCTCCTGGGAAACCACACCCCTTCCACCCGCTCTTCAAACTCAACTTTTTTTTTTTTTTTTTTTCTCCTCCTCCTTTTCAGCATGAGACAGAGTGGGTGGTTTTTCTTCATTTTCATTATCGCTTGCATAGGTAAGCAAAAGATTCAGGAGTTTCAGAAGAAAGAATTAAACGTGGCAAAGAAATCCTCTCAAACCTCTGCTGTCTTCATCACTTACCACCTAAGACATGGGGCTTAATCTGCTATTAACCAGCTTCAGATGAGGTTCTAGAAGCCAAACGCATGGACTGAGTAGTGTCTTAATTCATTTGTGCAACCACAATACACAGTTTGCTTGCTTGCTTTCACCTTTCTTTCTCTCCCATATTCCTGCAGGATGGCAAAGTAGTGAGTACTCCTGTGCTGGTCCAGAGGCTGCAGGTGCTTTTGCAGGAAGATTGTGGGGCAGGAGGGCTTGATCCCCCGCAGACACACTGCAGGCTGAGGCCAAGGGGACCTCCCGACCCCAGCAATTGCACAACTGAAGCTGGTATGAAGAAACAAGACCAGAACTCCCTCCACGAAAAGCAGCCTCTGGGTCCAAATACTTGCATATTGTCTCAGTTTCTCTCCCCCTCCCAGGGCTTTGGGAGAGCATTTCTATCCCAATCCCCATGAAACTTGTGAATAAAAGTGGTGAGAGTTCCCAAGTGTGCAGGGCCAATCTCTCATCTCAAGGACCTTGACGAGGAGATCACCAGCCCACTGAGCCTTGCATGAAGCAACCCTTGCTGCCTTTTCATCCTCAGTAAAGTCCTGTGTCTCTCTGGGACTGTTCTGTGGGATGGGCTGTATGAAAGCTGTCCCAGTCTGTACCAACTGGGGTGAGGGTTGCTAACAGGACATGTGCCACCCATGGCATCTGTTTTCTGTTAAGTAAGTTGTAAAAATTCCCCAGGCTTTTGGACTTGCTGGTGCTTGACACAGAGCAGGAGGGCTGAATTTGCAGGATTGGAGGGACCCCTTTTTTGGATTTGTTCCCCTGCCTCCTTTGCAAAGCCACAGATGCCCAGCTTTTCCTCTTTTCCTTATTTAACCATCGACTTTCCTGTTGGAAAAGGCAAGCCTTTTAGTTCAGTGCTGAATGGGCCTTTATTTTGAACAAAAACTGCAGCCAGCCCAAGGAGCAGACTCTGGAATGTGATTAAGAAAGCAATAAAGTGAGAGGAAACAAATTCAAGGAAACACTCGAGTCCAAACATAATTACAGGGGCAGGAAACTTTCCTCATTACTTTGCTCTCTGGCCCAGTTTAGTGTCACCAGCATTGACGGGGATCTCTGAAGTGCAGTGAGCACTCACTCAGCCCCATTCCTGCTCACTGTGATCAGGGTTTGCAAACACCACTCAGGACACCCAGGTTTTACCTTTTCTCCCTCTTCTCTCATTACCCTTTTGCTGTGCATCACCTAAGCCACCCACAGATGCTCTTCTGCTTTGCTTCCTCCTGCTTTGCCCTCCCCTTTCATACTCCACTCAATGTTTTTCACCCAGACTCAATAGCAAAGCCACCACAGCCAGCAATGAAACTGTGTGTGCTGGGGGTTTTTTTCCCTTTCAGCAGCTTCTGAGCTCAGGTCTGGAGGTTGTTTTGCTATTTGTTGAAGCAGCAGTGTGCAGATGCTGTGTACTCTGATGTAGGTTTATTGATACCTATTTAGACTGGGTCCTGGATCCCAGCCCTTCCTGGCTGGTGGGGGACAAGGCCATAAGACCAAGAGAGAGACAGGTGAGGAGCAAGAGGGATGGGGAGGTGTGATGTTCTCCAAGAAAGTAAGTACCTTCTCCTGTCTGCAGCATCTGAGCCCCTCTGGCTGTGAGCTGAGGATAAAGACATTTCCTTACAACTGGTGAGGGAGGGGAGATGTCTAGGCTACCAGGATAGTGGTGGAAGATGGTGGTAACACCAGCATCAAAGCTGGTGCTTGGAAACGTCTAGACAGATGAAAGCCTGAGGAGCTGGGGTGGTGTGGGCACTTAGACACTTGCCCTGCTGCTGACTCACTGACTGACCCTGAGCAAATCTTCACCTTTCCACGCCTCAGCTTCTCCATCAGTAAATTTGAGAGAATGGCATTGGATTCTCCTCCTGGGGCGTTGTGGGGATGAATCACTGAAGCCAGAGATCCAATGATTTCTAATGAGCAATTGGGACTTGGGCAATTTCTTTCCCAACAGGCAGACATATTATTATCTAGGAAGGAGATGATGCAACAGCAGAAGAAGCGGAAGACCTTTTCAGAAGTAGTAACTAATCAAAGCGTGGGTAAGATCTAGCAGGTATACATGCTGGAGCTTTTCTGTGCCAAGGCAGAAATTGCCCTGCCACGCCATCCTGCTGGACTCCTAGGACACATGATCGAAGCAAAAAACAATTAAAGATATGTGTCAGCAGCAATGGACTTCAAAACAAAGTCCTCTTCTGCAGTAACTAGTGCACAGGATACTGGTTCCCATCCCAGAAGAAGTCCACAGGTCAGCGGAAACAAACAAGGAAGGGTGTAGCAGCAAGACTAACAGGGTAGGCCCTTAGAGCTGCTGAGCTCTGCTAGTGTTGGGTGGACATGGAAAGGTGTCATGACTTCAGTGTTGCCTTTCATGGACATCTAAAGATGCTCTTTCACAAAGTATCAAAAAGGGAAATTTCCAAAACTCTGTCCCAAAACGTGATGCCTTAAGTCCTGGTATTAGCAGCTAGGTTAATGAAGCCCAAGCATTGTCAGTCACAATGTGATCCAAACATCAGGTGTCAAAATGCTCAGAGTGAAATATCTTTGTTTATCTGTACCGGGTCAAAAAATCAAGGTATTATTGGGGCAACACAACTCTTTAATTTATGGAAGTTGCTGGTTGCCTGGTGGAAACTTGAAGAGAATAGGAAGCTCTGTTCAGCAGAGACATCAGAGACAACAATTTTCTGTTGTGCTCCTTCCATAGATCTCTATCTTTCCTTCCAGTATCTTGTGACCAACAAATACAGCACCTAGGGATAAACAAAGATATGACACCATGCTCTCTGTCCCTGGTCCAACAGAGCACTTGTCTGTAATGTCTGCAGCATTCTTATTCTTTCCCTTTCTCTCCTGCAGAACCATGCAAGGCACCACAAGAAACTCGCTGTGCTTGGGCTGTTATTCTGAGACAACATCCAAAACTAACACTGAGGTTCCAAGTTTGCTGTTTGCATTTCAGCCTTGCTGCTTGGCTCTCTCCCTCATTACTCCACTCCAGGGGAAACACACAGGAGAAATCTGAAAGGAAGAACTGGTCTTTGGCTACTCCCCTTCAGTTATTTTCCTACTGTCTCTAGTGACATAAAATAAACTCAGGCTCATAAACTCCTTGGCTTCTGTAGGGTGCTGAATCAGCCTCCAGCAGGCTTTATAGTTTAATACATAGTTTTAAAAACTTTATAGTTTTTAATAGTTTTTCCTATTAAAAACCAAGTTTAGCCAAGTAACCAGATTTTTTCTTAAGCAGCTGGATGGATAAACTTGGACCGAGGGGCTTCCCACCTCTTGTCCAAGCCAGATAGATTCACTCATCCCAAGGCAGATGGTGCAATCCAATAAGGATAAAAGTGTGAATCACATAAATCTCTAGTGAGTCACTCACTCGTTGCACTGATGGCTGGGTTACCTGGTGCAAAAGCCGCTATGCCAGGGGGGGTCACCAGGTCAGAGCATGACAGGATCCACCCTTGGGAAATCTCCCTTTGGAAGATAACTGACCAATCTCCTTCCCATGATCTCCTTGACAGAGCAATATGGTGACCTGTTCAGAAGATTTCATTAAAATTAAAAATTATAGCTTGCCTAGCAAGGCAGGGTAGGAAGTGAGTGGGTAGGAAGTTTATAAGCTTTCTAAACCTTTCTACCTGGAGGGTTGAGTGCAGTTATTTCAACATCCTGCCTTGACTCTACAGATTTATAGAGCCAGGTGTTCATTTCATGTCTGGGTCTGCTTGGCCCTTCATCTTGGGTTAGAAAAATGGAGTAATTCCTCCAGGGAACAGTGGTAGTCTATACAGCTGAGGACTATTGGTGGCATCTGTGTCTGGAGAAACTTGAGATGAAACTGCAGTCCTTATTTAGGTTTCCTGGACACCTCAGAGAGATGTGGAAGTTGTCAAGCTGGGTTTGGACTTGAATTACAATATAATAATGACGATAATATTAAACGCCCTGAAAACAGCTCTTCATGAAGCTTAGGACAAAATGGAGGAGGGTGACCCTGAGCTGAGTCTGTACGTCGTATCATTCAGAAACATCTCCCAGGGGTGGATGTCCCAGAGTTATATTGAAGCATGGTCCCACTGCTCCCACTGGCAGTTCCTTGTCCTGTCTGATATCCTCCTCATCCCAAAGCCAGTCCCAAGTTACAGGAATATATATGGCTTCAGAAAGCCATTTTCCAGTATAAACAGTGGCATACCAGAATAACTGCTGTGCACAGGAGAAGCACCAGTTGCTCCAGAAGAAAGCTTTTTAATAACACATCTGAAAAGAAAGCTATTACAAATAGCTCTACTGAAATAGGGTTTTGGCAGGAGCTACTGCCATAAACTGCTCTGTGTAGACAGTCACTCCTCTGAGAGCTGCAGAGCCAGTCCCGACTTGGAGACACTGCTGATGCTGAGAACCACAACAGGAGAATGCAAAGACCCTGAAGGCAGAAGACACAGAAATGGGGTGAAATTCCACCAGCCGAAAGTGTGAGTCAGGAGTAACGACAAGAACTTTCCCTACCAGGTGAGAACATGTCCAGGAATGGGGAGTATGACTGCTCTCTAATTTAACCACAGGCAGTCCCAGCAGAGATGTCCCCCAGCAAAGAAATGATCCCTTTAAGAGCACAATACACCTGGGTGTCATTTTAGATGTTGACTCTGTGTGATCACTCTAGAAGCAGCTCTTTCTCTTTGTTGGTGACAAACAAAAGCTAAAACAACTATCCCATGGGAAGAGAGCTACACAGAGCCTCTCCACCCACCCTTTGCAGCCCACCCCCAGTCTCTAAGGAGTTGCAGTCCTGCAAAAAATACGTGAGGTCAGATATTTGCATTAGGCTCTGGGAAATACTAATACAGTTGCACAGTTCACAGCAGGGGCTGTCTCTGCAATACAATACAAATTTCAGGTCACTGATGCTCAACAAAGAAAAAACTGAAAGTGGAAAAAGTACAAAGTAATACCAGATGGACAAGCAGATGAATGGAGTCCCTTTACTCCAGTATGGGCCAAAAAAGGTCAATTAAGGTAGTCCAGCAAACACAAGGACAAGCTGGGACATTACTGTCAGTAAATACATCAGAAAGCAAAGGAACTGCTTTCTGTTGCATAAGTGTTGGCATAAGTGAAAATAGGGATGAACCAGGTAGGGATAATTTCAGCCTAGAGAGTAGAAACCATAGAAGCATGGATGCTCTGTAGGTGCTTTCCATTTCCAGGAAGGTGTTTTACTTTTCCAGAAGATGCAAGGGTAGACAGTATGAGTCAGTTAAATCTGAAAGGGGGATGGAGCTCCCTGGAGTTGATTCCTTTTCCTCAGTTTTGTAGCCTGGCCCAGTTCTACACCCTGAAGTCTTACTTGCCCTCATATGGTCTCTGCAAGGGAATTCCTGCCAACCTGTACCCTCAGAGAAGAGAATTATCTCCTGAACTGTGCAAGCACCTTTGGAGCAAGCCTCCCACTTTGTCTCTTACCATTTCAGGGCTGTTGAAGGACTGCAATTGTATGTTTTCCTGGACTCTCCCAGAATCTACCTCTGCAAATGGAAAATGGGCTTGCCAACACTTGCTGCAAGTAGGAACAGAGTCTGATGTCCTCTTCAGGACATTCATTCCTTCAGAGGATTTTAAATCAGCCTGAGTCCTAGGGGAATTTCCATACTGGCCCATTTTCTTATTATTTTTTTTTTTTCTCCAGGTTAGTTTAAGTATTAAACATCATCCTTCAGCACACAGGCATTAAGGAACTGCATTGTAATGGGCATTTCTAAGATTCCATAATGCAATAGGGATTTGGCATGGACAAGCCACCTGAGACAAGCGCCCGGGGCTGTGGAGATAACAGGGCTGTAAACAGGGGGGGCTGGGCTGGGCAGTGGATGCAACACCCAAAGTCTGAAAAGCCGTAAGCAACCCCCTTCCACTTCACCAGGAAAGACTCTCTTCCAAGGAAAATGTCCTCTTACCTACCACCTCCTGCTCAGACAGACATCAGCAGGCACAGGACATGGGTTGCAGTCACCTCAGTGGACCTGCCTCAGTTTCCCTTCATGATTCAATTGGTCTTCATCTCAGCCTCACTGCCCTTAGCCTTAGAAGTTGGAGAGTCTCCACAGACAACAAAGGGCATAGAAGACTCTGAACCTGTAGCAATCTTGGAAGTATGAACAGAAGTTGGTATCTGTGTTGCCAGCTGCTCTCCTGTGCTGAAAAACACAGAGCTCAATTTGGCTCCAACTGGGCCAAGCAAAGACCAAATGCTAACAGACAGATAAATGTAAGAATTTGTATAATGAGGGAAAAGTTTTTCCTTTGGTTCCCTTTTTTTCCCCCAGCTGAAGATGTTGGAGCTATGGCTAAGCTGGTAAATGACAGCAGCCAATCACTTTATTCTATAAATTCACTTTATTCTAGTCCCATCTGTTGATCAGTGAGAATCCTGCACCCTTTTCCTAGAAGGTGTGCTGGACCTTCTCCCTCCAGCAGGAATGTCTGCTCAAGTGATTGCTCCTGATGAGGAGGAAAAGGGATACCCACCAGTAGCCATTGAAGCATAAGAAACACCTAATCCCTTTGTATCAATATTTTAAGTCTTTAGGATCCTTACTGAAGTAATTTTATTATCATATTACACATAGGTACCACTAATCAGTGTTCTAGAACTAGTGTAAAGCCTACTGATAAGTAATTGGCAAGTACTCAAATAATCAGCCTTGTGTAACAGTTATCCAGATATTTGATTGTTTATATATTTTATTGCTAAGATATCTTCTTGTTTGTTATCATAACACCTTATTCTGATACTCTAATATCCTAACACTCATAATCCAGTTTATGCATTTTTTAGTCTAGCTTTTAAGATCCTTTGCTGTTTACAATAAATTTGATTTTATTTATACACATCTCACCTGCTCTGTTGTCCCTTTTGGGACAGTGGGTTTGGGTGACAGCTTTTAAAATGGATCTGAAGACTTCAATGAAGCCTTGGTCTCACAGGTGTGTGGAAAAGAAAAGAATTTGGATATCATTGTGATGAAAGCCACTGTCTTCCCCTCTCTTTCCTTGGACTTATTGTTGTTGACTGACTTTATGGCTGGCATGGAATACTCCAGGGTCAAAGAGCCAACTTTTCCTTAGAAAATGTTGTAGCATCTTTTTCTTGGACTGCACAAAAGGAACAAAAGGGAGGATTTATACATGGAAATCCCTAAGCTGTCAACAAAAGTAGATGCCAAAATAGGATGTAGGTGATATTCAGAATTTCAGTCCTTATCTAGGATCACTAAAGCTGGGCTAATCCACACATCCATTACTGGTCATGTGTGGACACAGGAAATCCAAGTCCTGTCTTGCCTCAAGACCTACAGGATGGATGGGTTTCATCTTGAGAGACCCACTGCCAAATCTAAGTGGTTTGTGGAAGCAGAAGGGAAGGCCATGGCAGGGGTAAGCTCTCCCCAGACAGGCAGCCCAACTCAGAGCCCCCTGACCTCCCAGTGCCCCTTAGATACAAGGACAAGGACAAGGGTTGAGAACAGAAGCCACAGGAGCCATCTGCCCTGTCACAGGACAAGGGTCTGGACATCAGGAACTGGGCAGCTTTCCCATGAGCTACCAGAGGATGAACAGCAGCCCCCAACTCAAATCACCTTTTCCTGGGGTTATCAACCCCTTTTTCCCTGAAAAAAAAAAAAATTTAAAAAAATCAACCAACTGAGGAAAAAAAATTAAAAAAGATAAAGGAAAAGGAAAAGAAAGACAAAAAAAGAAACGAAAACAAAACCACAAAACAAAAACAAAATAAAAATAAAACCAAAAACCTGCCAGCACTACTTGGTGAGGACAGGATGACACCTGAAATTAGCACCAAGTAGAGGCAAGCATAGAGTCTACTAAAGAGATAAACAAGGGGTTCTCTCTCTCTGCCCAGAAAGAGCCCTTCCATCTCTCACCCATCTGGGGAGCAGATGGGTTGGATTCCATCATCCTTGCAGCCCCACATCTCCTAGCTCCAGCCCCTCTGCAAATCCCAGAAGTGATGTTCCATCCCCACCACAGCTCCTGTACACTTCCAGACTGGAGAAGAAGGAGCAACAGGAAGATGACCAGAGTAGAGAGGGGCCAGGGAGCTCAAAAAACAGAGGAGGAGAAATTACCCATCCCCAGACTGGAAGCAGCCCCAGGTCTCCTCATCACAGCACTTTGCTGCACCATGTGCTTTGTGGGGTGGGAGGAGCAGGACAATTCTGCCAAGGTACCAAAATGTCCACCATGTAGCAAGATACCTTGTCACGTACAATTTTTGAGAAACAACTTCCCATCAAAATCTATCAGTGAAAGTCTGTTGCATGTGGATGGGTTTTCCATTGCAGGTGCTCTCCATCCACTGGAATGAATCCCTCCTTGTTTGCCTGTTAACCTACATGCCACATAGGTACCCATTCTTCAGCCCCAGGCAGGGGGGGATCAGACTCCCCCCAAAACCCGGCTGGGAGGTGCAGGGGATGGGTCTTTGATGTCCACCCCCATTCCCTGCACTCAGACATCACACCTACCCCTCCTTCCACCACATCCTGCAGGAAGCCCACGGAGATCTGAATCAGATCTGAGTTGGGCAACTGGAGTCAATGAATGGGGTGCCTGTTACTGAAGAGGGAGATAAGATCAGTTACACTCATCCCATGGTGGCTTGGGGAGTATCTACTGCAGGCATCCAGCTGGAGCATCCACTCAGCCTTGCAAAACCTCTATGGAGAGGCACCAGCCCCAGCTCCAAAGCTCCTCACATGCTCTCCCACCCCTCCCACAACGAATACAGTCAGCTAGCAGAAGTGATGATACCCTCTGAGGAAGGAGGGAGTGGGGCTTGGCATGGCTGTCATGGCACTCAGTCATTCCTCCAGCTGGCATGCTGAGTTGGCAAAGACCAAAGTACGGTGGAGAGGCAGAGAGAAATCTGGTGAGACACCCCAGTGTGGACCACCGGGGGAGAATCAGACATGCCTTCCAACCCAAATTATTCTATGATTCTATGCAAGTTGTATGTAGAATGTTGCCATAAGGGGTGTGCCAGGAAGACCTGGTCCTGGCTGCTGCCAAAAATGTTACAGGAAACATTAACTAAAGGCTATTATTAACCTATATAGGAAACTTCTTGCCTTGCTTCTCCTCTAGGAGAGAAAAGGTGTGTGTGAGAGGCAAAAGTCTTCCTCAGGTGGGGCTTGACCCCCCAGTATGTCTGATGTCCCTGAGAAGCAGGAGCTGTGCCACTCAGGCCCCCAAACACTGGCACAGGCAACTTAGCAGCATGAAGCAGAGCACCCTGAAACTCCTCCAGCACCCATCCCTGATCCCTTGTGGGCAGAACACCACAGTGTAAGAGTGGTGGCTGGTCTCAGTAGACCTCCAAGCACAAGTTGTCTGCAGTCAACTCGTGCAGAGAGTCAGCAAACACTGATGGGTTTTCAACCACGGGCCATGGGCACTGAGCAGTCCACAAGGATTCAGACCCAGGGCATGTGGGAGAGCAAAGCTGTAGCAGAGGGAATAGACTTGGTGATGGTGGGACCTGCTTCTGGAACTCTAGTCCTTTGCTTGCTGCATCTCACACTATTCCCAGGTGCAGCCACAGCAGCCCACCCAGGCTCCTTCAGAAATGGGCTAGGACCCTCTGATAGTTTCAGCCAAGAGACAGGAGACATCCAGCAGTCTATGCCTACAAACAACCAATGATGGAAAGGCAAAGTACCCCTTAGATTGGATGTACCTTTCAGAAGAACATCAACTGGGGGATAAAGAGCCACATCCTGGAAGAAGCACCATGCCTTTCCTCCAGTGGTGTCCCAGGAGGGAGGTCCAGGAATACACTCAGGCTAAAGAACCCAGTAGGTTACTTAAGTTGGACAACAGCAAGCCATGCTTGACCAAGAACCAAGGCTAATTGCTGGTAACTCATCCGAAGGCCCTGTATCAAGAAAGGAAATAATTTTTGTGTCAAAATGGAGTGTTGTTAGAGGCCAGAGAGGAACACAGCTCCCTTGACACCAGATCTGATCATTTTCTGCTCGTTACCATTTACCATAAGGTGCTTCAGAGACATTTCTGGAATGTGCAGTGCTCTGGGCCATGAAACTCTAAACCAGCTCATGGACATCCACAGTAAATTATCACATTCATCATTATAACCTCCAGCTGCTGGAGCTCTTGAACTTCAACCACTGCTCTGTCTTTCATCACTATTGTTTTCCCTGCTTGGTAAACGGGCAGCTTTCCATCCCTGTTTCTGGGACAATGCATCATTCAATGGATGTGCTCCAAACCAACACCTTAAGGTTATTGTTAACTTATATAACAAGAACTGCTGAGCTAAATCCCCTGTGTGTGTAAACTGGAGCATCTTAAGCCTTCAGCAGCTGAGAATTTGGTCCCTGAGACCTGGATACCCTGAGTCCTGGGATGCTCCCCTGCTTCTACTCTGCACTGTAGTCCTATGAGCAACAGTACAGGGGGTTTAAGATGTGTTTGGGCTCTGTCCTAGTATATATAAGAGCCCTGGTCATTGCCTGGGATTATACTTCAGTTAGTGCCCTCTTTCTCAGGAAAGAAGGTGGATGAAAGCAGAGACACTATGTGTGTACCAAAGCTGAGCTTCACTGGCTACAGACTTTAGTTACAAAAAAGATCAGAGAGCCCTGCTCAGGAGTCTGTGTGGACAGCAGATGCACTTCCTAATGATGTTCTGGTTCTGCATCCCTTTTCCCCATCAGGACTGCCAATACATCAGTGTGTAATTGCAAGAGCTGGGCAGCCAGCAGAGAACCCTGCTGCCCTGTGAATTTCAGGTCACCTAGACTTTTGAAAGACCGTGGCAGTGAAAAGGTTATCATTGCAATATCTGCCCTCCTTGGTGACATTGCTTGTATAGTAGATGTAGCCCCTAGTTGGAGACGTGCTGAAGAGTGTAGAGAGGAGGGGAAGGGAACCTCTCATGACAGCAAATCATCAAGAGAGAAGTATCTGCACCCAGCCTTGACAGGTACAGGTCTGTGGAGTTTCAGGTTTTTTTGCTTTTCTGAAGGATGTTAAAAAGTTAAAGACAATGAAGACTGCACCAGGAAGTTCACCTGAGGGCTGAATCAAATACGCTTTGCAGGGAGAAGCTGGGAGTTCATTACATTCAGCCTTTCGGAGACAAGATGGAGAGGCAGCTTGATTGTAGGGTACAAATACCAGTGTAGGGAGAAAAATATAAGGTCTTTAATTTCCAGGAGAAAGGCAGGTCAAGCCAAACAGCTTTTAGCCTTGAACCAGACAAGTACAAATGAGACGCCCAGGCATGAGGATTCACTCTTCCCCAGGGGAGTGCTGGCTACTTCAGGGACAAGAGGGCTGGTGGGATGGGCAGAATGTCATCTCCTGGGGGGGGGGGAGGAAAAGACACCTGAGCAAAGAGCTGGGAAATTTTTCTAACTGCCCACTGATTGTGGGTGCTGCTGCTCCAAAGTGTGCACCATCACATCCCCCTTCAAAAGAAAAAGACACTTGAGTGGAAAGCAAGAGACATGAGCAGAAGTCATTTGCTAGCCTGAGGCTCAGCTGGACTGAGCCTGTGCTGCACCAGTCATGTTCTGTGGCATCCTTGAGCTCTAGGGATCCAGAGCCAGGCTGGAATAATTAATTGTGCAACTCCTTTGTGACTGGGAAACCTGTCTCCCCTGCTTCGTGTAATGGCAGCACCTGGGGCAAATCATCTTTGGTTGGCTGCATGGCATGGAGCTGCCTCCGAAGCTGGGGACAGGCACTGTCCCAGCAGAGGACATGGACACTCCCCAGTCCCCCCTCCATATGAAGGACAGGATGTATTTTCAAGACCTTGCACTGAGATGAAAAACACTTCTCCAGTCCCACATGGGGATGAGAAATATATTTAAACAACCCGTCCAAGGGCAAAACAAAAGTTTCAACCAACCCAGCAAGTCTAGCTGATTTTTCTCCTTATGCTCTCCACTGCAAGCTCCTACACTCACCTTCCACTCATCCCTTCTTCCCACCAAAGGTATGCCACCAAACATGCCCATGCTGCAGGAAGCAGCTGCCCAAATGTACCCTCATGCTCCACGCCAGGCACAGCCAGTCCCCAGTGCCAGCACACACGTATCTGGCACACATATCCTCCTCCTCCACCTTGCAGGGCTACTTGTTCCCTGGCAGGAGGGCAGGGCAGGAGTGATGCCCAGGGAAGGGCAGGGAGAGGTGGGCATCCTGCCCATGGTAGTGGGAGCTGAGCTGTGCCTGCATCCAAGGGGTGGGAGTGGGATGTGCTGGGAGCTCACGTGCTGTGGGGAGTAGCCTGTCTGGCACAGGCAGCTGTGGAACCTGTCACAAACACTCTTGGGCAAAGGGTCTGGGGGTGGTTTTGCCCTGTGAGGCCCAAACATCTGCCTGCACAAGTGCTTCTGCTGTGCCTTATCAGCAGGGCTGCCAGCACAGCCTGTTGCTCTGCTCCCCAGCTTGCACTCCGCCTTGCCAAACAGGCACTGCTGGGGGTTGAATGTTTTCTGCCTTATTTGTTTGCCTCAAGCATACATTTACCTACACCTCTCTGTGACAAGACACTTTTCAAAAGCTGTCAGGTAACAAACCTGCACTTTTACATGTTTTTAAATCGTACTTGTAAAAGCCTTCATGACCTTGTCTTGAATCTGGGACTTGGGGTGGATTGGGAGGCACAGATGTAGGTTAGTGGGTGAAAATCCTACTGGTAAAAATCCACCCCAGACTGGTCCAGGTGTTCATCATGAGCCAGAAATGTGTACTTCTAGCCCAGAAAGCCAACTGCATCCTGGGCTGCATCCAAAGAAGAGTGAAGGAGGGGATTCTGCTCCCCTAGTCCACTCTGGTGAGACCCCACCTGCAGTGATGTGACCAGTTCTGGGACCCACAGCACAAGAACAACATGGAGCTGCTGGAACAACTTCAGAGGAGATCAGTGAAGATGATCTGGAGCACCTCTATCTCCTGAGACAAGCTGAGAGAGCTGGGAGTTTGTTTTTGTTCAGTCTGGAGAAGAGAAGGCTTGAGGAAACCTTAGAGCACCTTCCAGCACTTGAAGGGGTGACAGGGAAGGGACTTCTTACAAGGGTATGGAGTTATAGGATGAAAGGGAACTGTTCTAAGCTGAAAGACAGTAGATTTATATGTGATTTTAGGAAGAATTTCTTTCCTGTGAGGATGGTGTGACACTGAACAGGTTTCCCAGGGAAGTTGAGGCTGTCCCCTCCTGGAAAGTGTTCATGGCTTGGTTGGATGTGGCTTTGAGCAACCTGGTCTCGTGGGAGGTATCCCTGCCCATAGCTTTTGGGTTGTAACAGGATGATTAACATTTCTTCCAACACAAACCATTCTCTGATTCCATGATTCTAGGTGTAGTGTAGGTGACCTCAGCAGGGGCCTGGCAGATTTTAGCTGACAAGACTCCCCTGAAATTTTGAGATTCATTCACCTCTCCTCTTCTGAAAATCTGACAGATCCTAGGGAGGATAGGCCCACTCACCACCCCACAAACAAAACTGATCTGCTCCCTTGGGCTGGCATCTCCTGATGACTGCACCACAGAATGTTGACACCAGGGATGAAAAACAGGGACTGACAACGCTCCTTGCCCATGCTTTTCTCAGTGAGATGGTGCTTAGGGGTCAGGAGGATTATGTGAGAGGTGACAAACCAAAATTGGAGTGTACGAGTTAGTTCATCATGAAATAAATGCTAGTGCCAACAGGAGTGGGAAGGTGGAGGGAACCATTGGCATCTAGAAAGGGAGACCAAGCAAGGAGGTGGAAAGAAAGCCTTTCTTGGAGAGAACTCCTCATAGTTCCCTGCAGAAAAACCATGGCAGTCAAGTGGGACCCAGAGGCATCTGGACAAGATGAGAGGGACTGCCAGCATGCAGAGGACATGGGAAGGTAGAGGAGGCAGAGAGCAGGGCTATGGAGAGACAAGGCACCAGTTGCATATCATCTGAGACAGGGGCTGGGTGCTGCTGATAAGGGACTTTGGAGAATGAGGAGAGGGACTGTGAGTCGCAAGCTGTATGCAGAGGCATTTTATAGCAGGAGGTTAAACTGGAATGTGAGGTTTGGCACATCAAGGGTCTGAGGCTAAGAAAGGGAGAGTGGTGCTCTTTTTCAGTGGTGCCCTGTGATAGAAAAAGAGGTAATGGGCACAAACTTGAACACAGGAAGTTCCATCTAAACATGTGGAGGAACTTCTTTACTTTGAAGGCAGCAGAGCACTGGAACAGGCTGTCCAGAGAGGTGGTATAGTCTCCCATCCCTGAAGACAGTCAGAACCTGCATGAATGTCATCCTGTGCAACCTGCTCCAGGTGAACCTGCTCTGGCAGGGGGGTTGGGAAAGGTGATCTCCAGAGGTCCTTTCTGACCCCTAACATTCTGTGATTCCATGATTCTGGAGCTGGCCAAGGAGATATGGAGGGGGGCAGAAAGAACGAGGCAGGTGGAAGAGGTGCTCCAAAATAAAGGCATCCAGGATACACAAGCAGGCTTTGCTGTTGAGTCCTAGGAGAGCCATGAGTCTCACCCTGTCCTCTGCTGTCAGCAAATAATCATAAAGACATTCAGGTAAAACATGTTTCAACCCCACTTCATAACAAGCTCAGGGCCTCCTACCAACTGGTGACCCTGGGCTCCCTCTGCTCCCATAGAAGGGGAGAGTGTGTAATGAGTCATGAGGACTGAGCAGGGCCTGGATTTTGATTAGTTGGCTGAGGTTTTTAACCAAAGAGAACTGCTGCAGACACATGCACTAAAAATAGTTTGTTAAGGTTTTAAAGTCCAACTCTCTATTGAGAAGAGTGTTCCTGAAGCTCCCCCAACAGCTTTGGTTTAAAAAAAACTCTCTGAGTTTACACATGAAGACACAGTCTCCACCATGTCTCCCTCCTTTGTGGTGCACAGTGGGAAGTGCTGATCTACTGAACAGCTCTTGCTTCTTCTCTTTTCCTCTTGCCTCTTCTCTCTTATCTTCAAGCAGCTCAAATTGATCCAAAGGACCTGGTTTTTCCAGGTCTGTCACTAGCCTCCAGCTGGAGTAACTCATTCAGGTCCCTTCACTCTTTGGAATGGGAGCATGGGAGAAAGGTATTACCCCCTCTTCACCTAAGCACAGAATAAAATCTTGTAGATCCCCCACCTGGTGCTCCCCAGAACACCAACTTCTGTACATTCAGACTCAACTCATGTTGATGCCCAGCATTTTACACTGAGAGTGAGACTATTAAGATAAAGAGCTGTTAATTCAACCCTCTTGGAGGGGGCTAATCATGGAAATCAGGGATGAGCAAGGCTAGTATTTGGAAAAGAAGACAGTGCCTGTCTGTGGCAGGTAATGCCCCTGAAATACACATCTCTCTGCTTGAGATGGCCAAGATGCACAGGAGTTCCCTGGGGAGAAAGCAGATTGATCTGGCTCCTGTGTGCACTCAGCTATAAAATGTGGGCACATTCAGCTCTCCCTGTTCTTCTCTCATCATTCTCATGTAGTCCTCCTCTAACTGAGTGAGAAAGACATAGACATAAGCAAGTAATGAAGTCTACCCATTTGGTATAAAAAGGAAACAAGACAATGACTGACAATCTTGGGTGACCAATATCTGGCTTGTTGGTGTTAAATCCTGAAGATTTTCATTTCAATAAAGCCAACACAGGAGTAAGAAGGATACTGGAGGAGAAACCCTGTATGCAATGAACTTTAAGGATGGCAATGGGGGGACTGAGAGCTCTGAGAAAAACAATAGATCCTGCAGTGACCCTTTTACTGGTGCACAGGTGTAGCATCATCAGGCAGATACAGATAAGAGGTGTAAGGTAAGGTAAGTAAGTGTAAGGTAAATATAAGAACTGGGCCCAACAAAGTGCTTAGACTTCTCACCCAGAGAACTTCAAAGACTTCACAGAGCATGCTCACATCACCTTACTCAGCATCTAAGACAGGGCTATGCACCTAGAGAAACAGACTTGTGTGTTATGAAACACATGCTGGACATAGACTGATATCATGGGCCATTAAGTTGGACAAGTGGGGCACAATCAAGGTGTCCAAAATTAGGTGCTCTGAGGTACTAAAACCAACTGGCAGATCTGATGTGGGACCTTCAGGAGAACCTTGTCCTCCCAAACAGCAGACAGAGGTCAGGAAGGACATCCAGATCAGCTCAAAGAGCCCTACAGAGAGATCTACATTTATGCAACTGAATCAAGCCACAGATGTGAGACACTGGTGTGAGTTTGTAAATCCCACGCCATGTCTAGACACCTCTTACTTTGCCCAAACACTTTGATCTGTATCTGGTCCCTCAGCTAGCCATTATGCACTAAACATTTGGGTGTTTGGCAAATGTTATCTCTGGGCAACTGAAAAACTGTCTCCAAGATATCGTGCCAGATCCAGCCAAGGTCTAGACCACCACACTGTTTGGGCTCTGCTGAATGCCTGTCTCACCTGTTGCACCAGAGTCTTTGTGAGCCAAGGCAGTGGACAGGCATAGCCTGGAAGAATCAAGGTCTCAGTTAGCCCTATGGAGCTCTGTCCTGAACAATGAAGGCAATAAGGCAATGTTTTGCCTTCAAGGTTTTAGCCCCAACTTTGTCTTTGGTGTCTTCAAAATGGGGCTGCAGCAGGTTTTGAGAAGCACCAAGGCAAACTCTTCTGATAGGAACTCAGCCTGTCTGATCCTGCTATTCCTTTCTGCATCAGTTTCCCCTACTGCACAATAAAACCTTATCTAGCGCATGTAGGCCATGCAACGATGACTAATTAATGCTAATTAACTGTTTTCAGATCATCCAATTCAAAGGGCTATACGATTGCAAAATATTAATTACTGTTTACTTATTATCACTGAGTCAATAGCAAAACCAGCTGCTTATCTGCCTCAGCCATGACTCAGAAATAGGGTGACGGCTGATAGAGGTGTAGAGTCCAGTCAGTCCTGTACAGTGACACACGTGTGTGTGTGAGTGTGCATGGGCACAGGCATCTAACACAGCAGAGCCAAGGACAAACTAGGCCATTCCCCATGCCAAAGTCACGCAAACTAGAAGTCCAATGTGATGAGCAAAAACCCATCTTGCCAAAGATCTAGTTGAGAAAACGGATGTCTAACAGTGATTCACATGTATGAAAATTACATTCATGAGAAAGATGATGTGCAACAGAGAACTGCAATAGTCAAGGCTCTAATAAATTACCATGAATAACTAAAAGATTGTTGTAATCATAGGCTATCCTCACTGTGTGTTTGAAAACCTCATTGTCGAAAACCTCATTGTCGAAGGAAAACAAAAAAGTACCATACATAAAAGGCAGGAAAGAGGTAGGCAGATCAACATCCAGGAATGGAGAACTTGGCAAACAGATGGAGGTGAAACTGACAAAAAATACTTAGTCATATTTTGCCATATTCTTTCAGGATGATAGAAATCAGGTTTGAGTTGGACTTTGAACCAGATGTCAGAGGACTGGAGCACAGAGGGTATTCCACAAATAAGGACAACATTGGTGAAATCCTCTGATTAATAGATGTTTAGGGATGACTATGCTGATGGAGAAAAAGAGATCAACTCTACTGGAAATCAGACAATTTTAGGCAAACTCTGGTAGACAGATTTAGGAGGTGTGAGGGGCACTGGGAGCAATGGAGCTTGCTGAGCCCTCAAAGGAGCAGTGAAGAGCTCATGTTGCTGGACCAAGAACAGTTGCATTTCACAAGGAGCACCAGGGAAGGAAGGAGGAGAAAACATGGGGAAATACAGGAGCTTGGGGGATTTGTAGAGGAACATAGAGATTTGGGTTTGGGAAATCCATGCTATGGATAATGATGATGAAGAGCTTTACAACACAAATATTTTTCAGGTATTTACAAGTTCCTCCAACATACCATCTGATCTCAGAGGACCTAAAAAATCCCCTAGGCATTTTAGCATCCTGAAACACCTCAAATTGCAGCCTAAAAATTACTGTGAGGGCTTGAAAGAACAACTTAGAAGCTTATGCCTGTGGCTCCTGCTTGGCTACTTGCAGAGCACAAAGTGCCTCTGAGCCATGGAGACTTTCTCTGCAGGTCAGCTCAGAGCAGGTGCAGATCCTGTTGGCAGATCCTGTAAGCAGCTCTCCTACTCACACACCTAGGAATATACACCCAGAGAAGCTGGATAAAACTCCCTAGATAGATCCTCCGGAGAAAAGAAATTGCTGTGACCTACAACAACAGGATCCACAGTTCCAAGCCCATTTGCTTTCAGGGGTTTTTGGTTAATATGGGTGGCTGTATGAGGGAGTTATGCAAGTTGATGCTACTCAGTCAGGTGAAAGATGAGGCAGCTGATGTGCCATGAACCAGATGCAGAGCAGGAATGTGCACAAGTCAATAGCAACAGCCAACAGCTCTCTTCACATGGAGAAATATCAGCAGGGCCCAGGCTGCCTTATGGCCAGAGGCCCATGGAATCCTGAAGCTGTTTCCCCTCCTCTATCCAGACCCCAAAACCAATCCATCCTAATCTACAAAGTGCAGTGACATAATGTCTTCCACACACCATAGAACAAATCCAAAGGAGTCCCTAGAGCCCATATGTTGCAGGCTGGAAATCATGATGAGCTCTCCCTGCAGCAATCCTGTATTACACTCACCGTTCACCATGATAGAAAACCAATGTCAAAGCAACCATCATTGAAAAGATTTGTAGATATGGTACTTAGGGACATGGTTTAGTGGTGGACTTGGCAGTGGTAGTTTAATGGTTGAAGCTGATGATTTTAAAGGACTTTTCCAGACAAAATAATTCTATGATTCTATCAAACACTTTTTCCTTTCCCTCTTGCCTTGTGACTTCTGCCTAACTTACCAGGAGAAACATAAAGCAAACAAGCAGCTCCCCTCAGAATATTACTGAGAATATTACTCAGATTATCACTGAGACACAGTGACATAATGGCTTCTCCCTCCAAACTGGTGTCAGGATCTAGATCTTGATTCTATCCCCACCTCTGACAAAGAGGTCTACCCTAAGGAAATACACTTAAGCTTCAGGATGTCTCTTAGATATGATCAGTCTGGAAGGCTCCAGTCTGATGGGGCAGTCTTCTTATACGGCAGACAAAAGTTCAGACAAGTCTGAGTATTTGCCCAAAGCTATCCAGAGAGTCAGGCACTCAAACACCTTTTGTCTGACACCTGAGTCTGAGCCACCACAATGATGACTTTGGAGTCAATTGTGCCCGTACTCCTCTTCATAAATTGCTTCCCAGTGACTCCTGGAGCCAGTTTGTGCAGCCTGATCACAGGAGCTCAGCAACATGTTCTGCTAGCGGCTGTGGTGCTTTCAGGAATACTGCTTGCTTTTGGTTGCAATTTTGCAATATTTTTCCTTATTACTATCATCTCCTTGAGATTCTGCTGTGTCTCCTACACTGTCAGTACCTCATTGTGCATTTGGGATGAGTTCAGCTGCTCAGAGAGAGCAAACAATTTAAATACTGGACTGATTTTCCAGGGGTATTATTTTACATAGCTACAGTCCTTTTTTTTCCCATTTGTGGCTCCTGGAACCACATATTTCCAAAACATCTCAGAGAACCAACTGCTTAAGCTTTGCCAACCATCTCTGGTCCCCAGCTGCCAAAAGCAACTCACATTTATTTGGTTGCATTCTTCAAAAAAAAGTAGGTGCTTGCCTTCATGTTGAGTGCTTTTACCAGTTTTAACTTAAAATATAAGTCTTAACAAGCAGAATTTATTCTTACAGCCTCCTTCCAGATCTGTTTTGCAGCCATTAATTAATATGGGTCATGTCCACGTTATAATACTAGCTCAATCATAAATCCTAAACCAACAGATTTTATGGTTTCAGTATAAATAGGACTAAAATGTACTAAATGGGAATAAATAGATTAAAAGGCAGATGTTGTGCCCTACTATAGGCCTGGAGTCTGATTCTCTTCTATGTCTTCTGCCTGGAAGTCCTGAGAGGAGTCTTACCAGTAGCCATAAACTCCAGGATGTGGAACTTGAGATTATGGCAGGGATCATTAAAGAGGGAACTTGCCTGATCCCCCAATGAATGCAGAGTCAAAAAGTAAATTGCAGACATCCCATCTGTCTTTTACTGTCCAACAAGAAGCAAAAATAAATAAATAAATCCTGACTCATGGCATCTTCCTGTTCGGGCTTCTTCAGCTAGGAGGAGGTAGATTTCCATCTGAGCAACCCCACCCCATCTGCATCTATGGTCTTATTTCTACTGGCTCCCACACTCACTACTTCTACACCCTCTGCTGCATCATGCTTCCTTTCCATTCTCTGTGGCTGCCACACTGATGATGTCTCTTCATTGCAGGGAAGTTAAAGCCCCCAATTGCCCTTGCTACGGGACCCCACTAGAAACAGGATCTCATCACTGTTCCAGATTCAGTCCTAATAGTGAACCTACTTTCAGTTTGTGTCCCCCAGTGCAGATCTGCTTATAAAGTCAGACCAGACCTAACCACATTTTATCAAATGACATCTGCAAATTGTCCTTATCCCTTGGATAAGTTGGGATCATGCAAATACCTGAACTACGCATGATGTGTATCTCTGCTCTATCTGGATCTTCTGCCACAGTGAAAGTTGTGAGATGACGAAGGAGAATAAAGGAAACACAAGTGGCTTTGTGAAGGTGAGGCCACTTAAATCCTCATCTTCCACCTTCAATCAGATCCAACAACTCCCTCCACAAGATTTATGCTGGATCTGACTAACAATTTCACGCTGGAAGATGTCTTCGTGACAAAAGGGACAGGACTGACAGCTGCCCTCAGGTGTGTCAAGTAGAAACTGTTCCATGTGCTTGGCAGGTTGAAGGAGGCCACAGCAGAGCAAACAATGTGGACTTTGTTTGACTCCACACATTCCTCAGTTCAAACTGAACTATCCTCCATCAGCCTTCACTTGGCACTTGCACTATTGGATCTTGCATGGCAGTAGCAAAATATGGACAGTGGCTTCCAGAGAGGGAATCCCCTCTCAAATAATGGATAATGGGTCTCAAAAAAGAATTAGTCAGAAAATTTGGGGACCTAGGGAAAAAAAAAACTAAATTCATAGCACGAGTGCAAAAGAGCCTATGTGCTAACAAAAGGCTTCATGTATGTGTTTACTCATTACAGAGATCAGTTAGTGCATCAGAAGGCATTGCTGCCAATAAAATGATGTGATAACTGATTATGCAGAAAAGACTATCCCATTGCAAACGTGATAGAGAGGGTTTGCTTAACCCAGCCATGAAGGTGTTTAAACTAACCTGTTTAATTTCACAACCAGGACAGGCTCAAACAGAAGGAGAGAGTCAGTTACTATGGATCATCTGGTAATAATTGAGATGACAGGTAATAATTTCTTATGATGAGTTGACTTAATTCTCTTGCAGTCACACAAACATGCACTTAATTAAGGCAAACTGATGGGCAAGGGAGAGAGGAAACACAGTGAGAGACGACAGTGGCAAGATCAGACACCAGCTGGTAAACTGGGAATCAGACAGGAATTGTACAACATATGGATACGCTGTCATATGAGCAACCATGAGGATGTTGGAAAGGCCCATGTAGGCAAGAATACACTCAGACAGGCTGAAAAACCTGCAAAAGACTGGAAGCTACTGAGGTACATAGAGGTCTCTGTAAAAAAAGGTCTTAAATTGCATTGGAAATTAAGTGGAAGAAAAAGAACTGCAGTGATGCTCTACAGAGGAAGAGAAAACACATAGCAAGTGACAGACTGAAAGTCAGTGTGTCCTATGCCAGGCTTTAGATGTGGGAACACATCTTTAGAAGGTTGGGGACAATGAAGCTGCAAGCTGCAAACAAGAGAAAGTTTCTCATAAGGAGTGGGAGAAGAGTCCAGAGTAGGAAAAAAGGTTAAAGGCTGGTGGGCAGAGTCTAATAGATGATGGGTACTTAAGGAAGCAGCTCAGGACATTTCAGATCCATTAGTAATTATCTCTGAGATCTTTTGGTGATCTCATAGGACTGGTGCAAGGTAAACACAATATCTATCTTTAAAAAGCAGGCCCAGAGGGACTCTGGGAACCCCCAGCTTGGTCAAACCACCTTCTGTACTCGGAAAGTTCCCCATCTCCCTTATTAACTGATTGGTTTGTAAGTGCTGAGAATGTAATGAGGTGATAGCAGCAACCAAGATGGGCTTGAGAAGAAATCACATCAACCCAGACCTGTTTCCTGGCAGATTACTTCATGGTCTGGAAGCAATCTGGAGGTGAGACACCACTCTTTGCACTATCCTGCAGGAAATCCTAATACAAAAGGAACAAAGAGCAGCTGCAAATTCTGGTTAAAAAAAATGTTCTGTGCTCGGAAACTTCATTGTTTAAAGTGTTCTCTCAAATCCAGGAACATCTCAAAAGAATGCTCAGAGAGGCCAGCCTAGAGCATGCTTTCAGGTTGTGTTTTTACTGATTCTCAGGCAGAAAAAGAGAAGGCTTACAAGTGAGTCTGGAAGGGCCGTGGCAAACAGGCTTGTATAGATTATAAATTGCTTTAATAAACCAAACTCAAAGGTTGTAGTGCCCAGAGAATAAAGGGTGTCTGCTGTTTAGGTGGCAAGGACAGGAGAGCCACAACTGAGACAGGGAAAGTAATTATTTTGCATTCTCCACTGCTGACAGAACTGGAACCCAGTGTCCAGCTGCAAGAACTGTGCCTCTGGAACAGCATCAAAAAGGCAGAGGGAGTCAGGACAGATCAGCAAGAAGGGTGGGAGGTTTCAAACTGAGAAGTTTGGTCAGAGTTGCAAATGCCTGGGGCACACTGCCAGAAGTCCAGCATGAAGACCACAAGGATTCCACTTGGCAAGGACACACAGGCAAGGTTAGGGCACAAGAGTTGGGGAGAATGAGGGCCCTGCAGGCAACATTAGGGTGTTGGTGCTTGTATTTGTGGTCTCCCAGCTCCAACATGTGCTGGTATCACCGACCTCCTTTCACAAGCCCACCCCAGGGTTTCATGCCAGAGTAAATGTGTTCTATGAGGGCTTTGCAAGTTGCTGCTGAGTTTAGGGGGAAGCAGTACTGAGTGTTCAGGAGGTTTGAATGGGAGGGATCAGCCTTGCCCACAAAAAACTGGACTTCAGAGTTTCCACCAGCAAATATCTATTCATAGCACCAATCTTTCCTGGCCAGAATAAACCCAAAGGCGCAAGGTCTTGGCTGGGAATCACAAAGCTGCACATGTTCAGTAGAGGGTGTCTTGCAGGGGCTGATGGAAAGCCCACAAGAGCAAGGCAAGAAGGATAAGGAGAAGAAGCAAGGAGTCATTGACACCCCATCAGTCCAGTTCCAAGACCAGTGCCCTGAGTGACACAATGCAGGTGATTCAGCAAAGAAGGATGGAAGCAACACCCCTCTGCTCAAGCTCTCCACAAGGCCCCTGTTCCCCTTGCCACCCCCAGTTTTTCTGCCAGACCCAGCTGGTCTGAGACAGCAGACACCCAGAGCCAAGCCTGCATCCATGCACCTATCCCCTACCCAGCACAACACTGCTTCACTTTGTCCTCAGTCAACCCGTGTCAAAGGGACTGCACCGGCTCATGATGCAAGAGTATTATTCATCAGCAGATGGCAGAAAGGGAAGTCGGATTTTATTTTCACAGTGATTTATTGTGGTTTATTTTTTTTTTAAATGCTGTTCCCCGTGCAGGGGATGTCCCTGCAGTTGGCTTTGAGCAGGATAAGGCAAGACCACCAAGTCAAATTCCCATCATTGGACATTTTTCCAAGCTGGGGATGCTCACCAATCACATCAGGTTGTTGCTGCAATAGTCTGAAGGAAGAAGAACCACCCAAAATGTGGGAATGCACTGAAGGAATAGGTTCATAACAACATTCAGGAGCAAGGCCAGTATTATCTGCCCCAAACTTGAGCCATTTCTCCATTTATTTTACACAGCCTTCACTCAGGCTGCTCCTCCATGCCCTCTCATTGCAGGAGCAGAGTCCTTTGGGATGGGTCCACCTTTCAGAAAATCCCTCTCAGCCACAACAGGTCACCCACCACTAAGCTACATGGTTTACTGTACCCCTGCTTATGAGATAAAAGCAGCTACCACCTAATCCCAGCTACTGCACAGTTTGCAGGCAGAGAAGGTGGGACATCCATCACCATCAGCTCCACAGATCCCTGCTCCTGAGTTTAGACTTTCCTTTCTTCCTCAGGTTACCTGAAAGCAGATGGTTTTTGTTAACCTGGAAGATAAAATCATCCCTACTCACCCAGCTAGCATGGCTGATGGAATTTCTCTTGATTTCTCAAGCTACAGAGGCCCACCTTCAAAATTTTTCCTGTTCTCCTGTTCTCCATCCTCCAATATATCTCTCCCCACCCAATGCAGGGACAGGACTTAGTACACACACAAATATCCCCATCAAGCTGCTTAATAAAAATCCCTCCCAGCTCAGAGGGAAACAATTCTCTACAGCTTGTGTTTCCTGGGGCAGACATAGTGCCTTCATCTCCAGCTCCATCTGACCATGTGTAGATCAGAGAGGTTCCTCAAGACCTCCCACCTCTGCATCCACCAGAACCCAGCTCTCCCTGGGTCTCTAGTGCTAAAATCTGCCTTTGCAGAACCTTTTGAGAACTGCCTTTGCCCAAGCTTAGAGGTGTGTGCAAACTGAGTCACTGCTGGGAGATGGAAAAAACCACAGAATAGTGCTTTCATATTGGTGGGGTATATAGGAAACCATTAGGAATGCTTTTTACTAGTTTGGACAAGGAACCCAGACAACCATATAGGTGCCTTAAGATGTGCTTTGGGAAGCTGTGTTAATTGCCCCATCCCATCTGAGACATGGTGCTGTGTGTAGTAATTTAGATGCAAAACAGCACATCAAGACATTCACCTGAACTCAGTCATAAGCCAGAAAATAAACTTTACCTGCAAGTCGTAAACCTGCTCTATGTAGCAGATTATAAAACCAGGGACTTTGGGGTCCAAAAGGCAATGGAAAAATTTTGTGGCTTCTGATGGGAAGACAAGTCCTATAGACACGAGACACTGGATTTAGCATAGACACAACATCTACAGGAGGAAAGCAAGCTTTGTAAGATATTTCTGTTTTTTAATGAGCTATGATTGTGCAAGAACTATTATATGGCTTGATGGCTGGAAGCAAAGATGTAGGAGGGTGTTATTAGAGCAATAAGAGCCATTAGCTCTCTCAGGAAAACACAAGCCCACGTTCTGCTTGAGAAAGATGTGAGTTGCTTTGAGAAAGGCACTTGTTTAGGCATGGGCAAAAGGAAGATTTTATACAAAAAGTATATTCTTCCAGAGTCATTTTTCATCCCCTGAGTATCTCAGATGGAAAAGTTTCTGCAGGCTTTAGCTATCTTTCTGATTCAACACTAACTAGCTTTGGTTATTCGTTAACTGACTGTGATGACAAAACTCTTTAAAGAAGTTTAGTGTGGATTTTTTTTCCCTGCATACAAATCTTCATGTAATTACTCCTTCATTGTTTTTTTATGTAAATCTGGGAGATTTATATTGCATATGGCAAACTCCTTAAGGAAAGCAATTGCTAGCATGATGTTAGCACCGCCAGAATGCAGTGTTTATAAGAATTTGGAAATTATTTGTCTGGCAGCACATAGGCATCTCTCTTATCATTCAGAAAGATCTGAAGTGTGTTAGGAAGAAAAGATGGTGTGATTTTTAAGAAGAAATAAAGGGCCAAGCCTTTCTTCAAGAATTAATGTAGTTAGAAAATTTGCATGCAGTAGAACTTTTATAAACATATTAAAGTTTATCCAGTCTATCTGCAAGACTCCCACTCCTGTAAGACTCAAAAAAATCTAGAATTGCATCTCACCAAATAGAAACCCATTCAGATTTTTTTTTTTTATTTCTTTTTTTTTTGCTGATGAAATGAGAGATACAAAAATTGTTTCTGTAAGAATGAAAAAGTCCACAGAGCAATTTGGTGAGAATTTCAACAACACCAGGAGGACACTGACTGATTGCAAGGACGTGACAGCAGCACAACAGCTTGCTTCAAATCCAGGCAAATAAAAAGCAATTGTTTGGGGTTTTTTTCTTCTTTGCGTTTTTGCAAAGAAGTGATAATAAAAAAATCTCTGAACTGAACACGTAGATGTGTCCTCTATCCTCATCCCTTAGCACTCATCACACCCTCTCTGCAAACAACCTTGGCAAGAGAAACAACAGAAATAAAAGAGTTTAGCACGATTGTCAGGCTCAGCAAAATTTCAGCAAAATGACATATCAGAGACTTCTGTGCTCTGGGTGGGGCAAAGCATTTAAAACACTGCCCACAGATCAGACCATTGCTTTTATAGATGTTAATGGGGTTTTCAAACATTCTGGTTAATTCAGTTAATCTCATGATTAGGACATATTTTCATGGAGATGAAACACAAACAAAAATTCAATGGGAAGGAAAACCAGTAGGATTTGATTGCGCTTTAACTAGTTACTGAGATTTACTATCTCAAGACAAGTCTTTAGATGACTTCTGAATAACAGGCTTAGAGGATTTCTTTGATTTCATAGGATTTATTTGTAGCACTTGTACTTGTCCATTCAGTCCAAGAGTTTATTCTCGACACGCCTGTAAGGATCCTGCAACAAGGAAATGGTACTGCAACCTAGTGAGGCCCCTAACCTACTGATGATACTTGCAGAAGTTTTTCTGCTTATTCGGGCAAAAAGTTGGCCCTTCTAGGTCTGTAATCCCTGCAAGGTCTTTCTGCAAAGGGGTTGCAGCTCACATGAAGCACTGTTTGCTTTCTGCTTGTTTTAGCATTAAATCACTCTAAAAAATAATTTTGCCCTTGAGTATGTTGCCCCATGAGTCCTGGGCAAAGAAATCCAGGAAGCCCTCTGGAGTAGAAACCCCCTCTCCATGAAAGAAGATTTAAAGAGAATATGTTAAGTAAAGTCAAGCAGCACAGGATGTGCCCCACATGGTGTCCACATTCATCTGTGATGTGCAGCTAATGTGGGGCAATGAGAGATCACATTCCAGAGACATAAGGACTGTCTGCTTCCAAACTGCTCCTTGACTTACCAAAGTCTTTTAGACACATAAATCAAGGATTTAAGAGTCCAGAACCTTTTAAAACTATGAACTGTCATGAATGTAACTGGAATAGAAGCAAGCAGCAAATAAAAATAAAGCCCCTGCCTTTGTTCTGCACTACAGAGGTCCTGAATCTGCCCACGAGGAGTGCAAGTGTCGCACCTCTCATGGCTCATCCTCATTAAATACCCTGTCCTCAAACCACCTTCAAGTTCATCACTTCTTCTACTCTTTCTTCCACCTCTTCATGAGGATCTCTGCAAGAAGCACTGCTTCCAAAAAATCTGCCTGTCCAACAAGTCTTTGACTTCCAGACATCTCTCCTGACTAGCAAATAGAGGTGTCGCAGTAAATAATTGCAGCTATGGCTTTCTTCAAGACACAGCAAGTGTTTTTAAAATAACCATATTCTTGTCAAACAACAGTTGTAGGATTATAGCCAAAGTTTCTGCCTGTCCATGCTGGGGTTACTTTTTGTCTTGCTGCTACCAGGTAAAATTCAAGACAGTGCCAATTAGGGGAGAGGTGGATGATATGTAGGAAGAATTTTTTTTTGTCAGCTCCGTGAAAAGTTAGAATCAAATCAGATGCTGTAAAAAGACCATCTGAGGCCAGAATAAACATGCCAGTTTTGTGATGCATAATGATAGAAAAATAGACTTGGGGAGGTCTCCCTAGCAATTCGTCGATACCTGGGGCTGGATTAGTGGATTAGTGTTGCTCAAGACACTTTTACTAATCCAGAAAAGGAAGTGAGCAGTTAGATGACAATTGGTTCATTGCTCATTCCCTTCTCAACTGTGTTTATGAATATATTAAATAACAGTGACCATAAATTAGTACTGCTTAGTTACACAATCATAGAGAACTGGGATGCAAAGTGATCTGGAGAGAACCAAGAAGGGGTCAGCCCTATTCTTGTGATTACAGAGAGATGTATATCTATCCTATTCAATGACATTCCCTGCCAGGACTTTCCAGCATGCACAGATGACACATTCTGGCACTTTGTGATCCTTCCATCCTTAAGATTTCACTCCCTCCATCTCCACTGCTACAAGGCACTTCCCTAGCCTTCTGCTCCTCCAGTGGTTTTATCCTCCAGCAGTATTTTTAAATGCATATGAAAATTGCCACTGGACTTCTTTCAGTATTCTCTGTACAACAGCAGTTGCTTGATGTCTCTCACTTCAGTGTTGGACCCTATGTAAGTTCCCCTTCAAGTGCAGACCTCCTTAGAGATTATATCTGTATGCAGGTCCAAAGCATAAGGAGACTTCCTTTTCTCACCTCTTCCAAACCCTTTAAAAATAGGCCAGCAAGCAACAGACCATGGTTTGAAAAATCACTGCTCTAGACTAAACAAGCCCAGCCTCATCAATCCTCCTCCATGTGTCACATTTCCTCTAAACACATCTATGGCATTCCTCTGGACTCTCTACCACAGGTATGCATCTTTCCTGAAGGCCAGTGCCCAGAGCTGGTGGTATTACTCCTGAGTGGGCATGGTCTGCACTAGCAGATGGTTGGAGCTATTTCACGTGTCCTGCAAACAATGCTGGTGTTTATACATCCCAGGGATGTTTAACTTTTCCTTTCTTTTTTGCAATACCATGACGCTGTTGACTGATGGTCAGCTGACAATTACCGTAACCACCTGCAAAGCCTTTTCTATACAACTGCAGTCTACCCAACTCTTTGTCTGCCTCTCCCCTGTTTGTACAAAGGATTATTCCTCCATCCTTACCGAAACCTCTGCCATCCTCCTCAAATTGCATTCTTTCTGTCTAGTCAGAGCTAACAGAAATGGTGAGCAAAGAGCTGACAGGGCTGGACATGCTTATCTTACAGGGGTCTCTAATGCTGGCAGGTAGAACTCTATAATGGCAATTGCATGGGAAAATAAAATAAAACAAAATAATTTAAAACTTTGTTTAGTTCAGCCTTTCCGCAGAGACACCTGACCACCACAGTAGACAACATACTGACAATGTGTTGTCAGTTCCATCTCTCCAATGTGTCTCTGTTCCATCTGCAATGAGTCCCATTATTTGTTTATAATTAAATCTTTGTTTCTGAGTGGGAGATTCTCTCAACAGCTCTTGGTTACTTGCTGGCAGTCTGGAAGATCCTGCTCAAACAGTACATGTCTCATAACAACTTGTGCAAACAAGAATGTGATGGCAGTGCTGGCACCACACAGCTCTGGTTATCTCCAAGGAACAAGGAAGTTCAGTCCAGGATTCCCAGAAGCAAAAGAAGAAAGGGGTCTTTCCTAATGCCAGAGCTGTCATGCAGCACAACCTGCTTCACGGCAAAAAAATCTCATCTTGATGCAACACCTGTTTTCACTTCACATTTCACCTGTGGAGCATTGCAACCCTGAGAGATCCCAGCCTCAACATCTCTCTGGGTCTCCATACCTTGGCTGCTTGGTTTGCAAGGTGGATAAATCACAGGATGGCATTACTTGAGAACAGTGACCAGGAAACCCAGGAGTCACCCTGGCTTTTCATACATGCTTCAGCAAAAGCTGAGCTTCTTGCAAAATAGCAGCAAATAGCAGCAAAACAAGAGGAGGATGGATAAAGGGGAAGTCTCAGGAGATTTTCTATCTATATCAGCAGAATTAAGTCTGGAGGCTTTTGACTGAACACCTTTACTCTGAAATGCCCTATGAACCATAGGAATTGTGTGGGATGTCTCATGTAAGGTGTCCTGTATGAGCCATGCTCACTGGTGAGAGCAGGGCAGTCCACTTCCTGCAGAGGTAGTGAGGACAAGCCATAAAAGATCTGGTAAAGCTCATCTTGTTAAATTTCCCTCTTTTTTTTCCCCTCATGCTGAAGAATGTTTTAACTGGATTCAAGCTTCTCAAGTATTTCAGGTCACAGACGAAGAAAGAAAAAAGGTCCATCAAATACTCTGTGTATCTTCTTTGCTTTGTATCAACATCTCCTAATCACTAGAATCTTCCTGACTAATTAGACCTGAACTGATGGAGGAGCAAGTGCTTTAGCACCCAAAGCCCTACAGCTTTCTCTCCTGTAGTTTTCCACACAGGACATTGTTCACACACCCAAAAATCCCATCAGCCTCCTTGCTCACACAAAGCCTGGTGTCAGGTTTTCCTGCATTGTGAAATACTGCAAATTTAAAAGAACTCAAAAGAATACAAAATCCTGAGTTATGCCACATGCACAGCTTCTGCAGCATGAAAGGGGATTGGGAGGGCCCTGGTGCTCAGTGAAATGGATGGGGCAGTCCCACCTCACCAAGCTGTGAAAGCTATGCCACTGCCAGGCTTGCAGCGCATCCCTAGCAACCTCAGCCAGAAGGACACAATTTCTCCTTTAATAGAAGGGGAGGAACCCTGGAGAGTACTAATGAGAGTACCAGGGAGGCTCTCAGACGCTGCAGGACTCCCTTTGACCACCCCTCAGGACAATTCATGTCCTGGCCATGCAAGGTCCTAGAAGTGCTGCTAAGCCAGAGCCCCTTTCATGGAAGGGCCCCATAGTTATTTTTCTTCCATTTGGCACCTGCATCACCAATTTCTAGCCCATTAGCTGTTCCCTTGCAGGCTGGGTGTGGATGCTTTCACTCCCGGGGCACATTTTGAAGCCCCATTGATTGATTAACCACCTCAGTGGGCAGCACGAACAGCAGACAAGATTTATGCACTGAGGCTGCAGCTGTCAGGAGGAACAGAATTTTAATCTCATGCCGCAGGGGTCATATCCTCAGCTCACAGCCTGAATCACATCCTCACCTCACATTCCTGACCCACCTTTGAGCACGATCCAGCCCCCTTGACAGGGAAATGGTGAGGGATTAACTTCAAGCCCACCACTGAGACACCAAAGGTATCCAGTGGGTAGTGGGGGGCAGCTGAACCCCCTTTAGACCTGGCCCTCAGGAGGACAAAACCAAGTCCTGCTTTCTTTCCTTTTTAAGAAGGACAGAGAGGCTTTTTGAAGATGGATGTGGACTGAGAGCCATCAAACCCACCATTGCATGGATTTGCTTTCCTGTGCCTCTAACACTACATCCTTCCAGGCTGTGAGCAAACCCACCTGTGCCCCTCCACTCAGACTTCTCCCATGCAACAGGAGCCAGGTCTGGTGCCTGATTCAATTACACAAGAAACCTCTGATTACATAAAGTGGGTTGCAAAACACCTTATATAAAACTCAGGTCACAGCCAGCACTCAGCTCGCTCACATCAATAAAAATTAATCTGAGGAGCAGCGAGGAAGGAAAGAGGAGGATGCTGGCATCCAGGTGGGCAACATGCCCACCGACCACACCTCCATCCCTGAGATGTCCTGCAAGGAGGAGCTCCCAGCCAAACCCTACCTTTGGGCTGCAAGCCCACCTGCAGGATACCAACATTTCAGGGAGGGTTATGTGTCCTGCAGAAAACAGCCCTATAGTCACTACCAGGTTGCCTACTCTAATCAGGCTAATTTCTAATTTCAGGGCAGGAACATCTGCAAAAGTTTCCACTGTGCCTAATCAGGCTGGATCACAGGGGATCTCTGATATTCATTTGTTGCTGCTGCTTCTTTTAGTGCTAATAGTGTACACTACAAAGGAAAAGCAATAAATGTATAGAGGAGATACACTGAAAATAAACAGTGAGGTTTCAGCTGTGCTTTGAAGTACCATGCAAAAGCCCAGAGGCAAAGAAACTGCTGGGAACTGCTTGGTCCACTGTGTCAGACCTGCAGAGAAATTTCTTGTACCAGTGGAGAGACTGAAAAGTGCAATGAGAGGAGAAATGCCCTTTCTGGGGCTTGGTTTTGCTGTTGGGCTGGGGTGCTAAATAGAAGGTGGTATTCTGAAAAGAGAGAGGTGGGAATGCAGGAAATGGCAAGGGCAGCACAGAGAAGTCCTCATGGGATATTTCTGAACGTTGGAAGGAGGTGGTTTCTAATAGCTCTTCCCGGGAGAGGAAGCATAAGGGAAACCAAGAAAAGCAAGGATTTTGTGCTCTGGAACATTTTCCTTCAGTCACAGAAGCCCCAGTGGTCAATATGGGAACAGAGTGGTGGGTGAAATGAACGGCACCAGGTGGAGGGGTATTACACCTCTCTGGTACATCCCAACAACAGAAACCTTCTTCTGCATGATAAAATCAAAGAGAAAACTATGAGAGGTGGAAGTGGAGCCAGAGCACCATTCCCTGCATAACCAGCCTCACCAGGGGAGGGAGTTCCCACCATATCTTCTGCAGAAATAAATGAGTCAAGAAGTTACCACAGGGACGATGGGGCACACAGGTGTGCACAGGCAGGGAAGGGAGGCAACTTTCCTCCTCAGATGCTGGGAATGGGGTGGGTAACTCAGGACACATTTTTGCAGCCCATATCTCCATGGGTGAGGTCAAACAAGTCCTCAGGAGTGGAGGTACCACAGACAGATGGGTTTTCCAAAGCCTGGAGGTGACAGCAGGAGGAATTCATACACTTGGAGCCTACCTCAGCTCAGTAGTCCCTGTGGTATCAATTGTGTAGGGAGCAGGGGGCAGAGGCAAGAGGGTTGCTCCTAGCTACTCCTTACACCCTTCCTCTTTTTCTTCCAAACATAGAGTTCTCTAGGGGTTATTCAGTACACAAAGGCTTTTCTGTGCCAAAGTTGGTTCGCTGAGTCACTAGATGGAAAGCAAACCCATGCTTTCCATACTGGGAGATAACGTGTATAATGCAAGAGCATGAGGGCTCTTGCACAAGGTTCTGGGTTCCCAACAATGTCTGGCCCAGCACCTGGCAGAAGGCTGCAGGATCTTATATTCCAAGTAAAATTCCCTGAGTGGACCTGAGATTCTAACTCATGGTACACTTGGGCTGGCTTCATCTTCTGGTTGTCTGATCAGGAAACTGGTTCTGCAGCATGTTCAGCCTGGAGAAGAGAATGCTCCAGTGAGAACTTAGAGCTCCTTCCAGTACCTGGAAGGGCTAGAGAAAACCTCGGGAGGGACATTTTTACAAGGGCATGGGGTGATAGGATGAGGGGGAATGGTTTCAAGCTGAGAGTAGTTTTGGGTGGAAATTAGGAAGGATTTAGTGTGAGGGTGGTGAGACACTGGCACAGGTTGTGTGGCTGCCCATCCCTGGAAGTGTTACAAGGCCAGGCTGGATATGGGATTTGGAGCAATCTGGTCTGGTGGGAGGTGTCCCTGCCCATGGCAGGAGAGGTGGAACTAGATCATCTTTTAATGTCCCTTCCAACCCAAACCATTCTGATTCTGTGATATTGGAAGACAGGTAGCAGTGACATTCACAGTGGTAGTTACCATTTGGCTTAATTATGCAGACATCACTGCATACTACTTGCCACAATAAAACATTTGCAAGTATCTTTCTCTCATATTTATTACTTATCATAAATGTTAACACATCTGGGGGGGCTCTGACCTCTGCACACAAGGTCGGGCAAGTTGTAAAGCTATGTCGAAATGGACCACACCACGTGAAGGGAAGGACCCTTAGGGATTTGCCCCAGGCAAGAGCTTGGCTGCCTGTTCCAACTCAGCCAACAGACCTCTGGATTTAGTGCCACCCCTGCTGCTCAGGAACTATGTCTTATGGGGAATCCATTGCCTGGCAGACACTCATTGCCAAAAAGGTTTCGTGTCTGGTTTTGATCATAGTAGAAGCAGCAGCATTCACCATGGAACTCAGGAAAGGAGGTTATGACATGGCATTGGACAGGCAGGGAAGGCTTTCCCAGCACCACCACTCTTGCTGCTTTCCTACCAAAGCATAGGTAGGAAAGGGGAAGCACAGGGGAAGATCATGTGGCACCAAGGGCATCCAGGGACAGGTTGTCAGGCAGCTCAGAAAGCAGCTTTTCCTCCTCATCTTTTTCAGCCATTTGCCTTTTTTAATCCACTGCTTATCTGCTGCTAGAGCTTTGAGGCACCACTTGCTGCCCATCCACCTACTTACCTTCCTTCCTGCAGCCTCCTTGGACAAGGGTGATGAAGTGTTACAAGGCAAGGGAAGCTGGCATCTTCTCAGAGGCACTAGGCATGGGCAGAGTATGCAAACCATGAGTACCAAACTCACCTCCTCTTCCTCAGGTCACCCAGGCACTCCTGTTGCCATGCACTCCCCCCATGCATGTAGGGGCTGGCTCTTCGTCATGTTGCAATCAGCAATAAAACCAGGGAATAAATAAAGTAACTTCAGAAAGATCAGCTCACCAGGCTGTGTGCAAACACTCCTTAGTCATCCCAGGGAGCACCTTGCAACGTGCAAACAGCAGCTGATAGAGATCCTCATCCAAGGGCTGAGCCTGCTCCTAGCTGGCAGGTTCCCTTGGCCAAAACCACCTCCTGCATACCTGGGTATGAGCACTGCTATCTAACACTGCATCCTGCACGGACTGGGTCTCTGACAGGGCCATGGGCAATTCTCAAATTAGAGAGAACAGAAGCATCAACAATGGCCGATCTGTCTTCCTCATTAGTCCAACATGTCAGGGAGCATTTCAGGATAAAAGTGAGGAAAGGAACATGCGTATCTTGTTACATCTTTGCATATGGAAGGGGAGAGCTGAAACCCTGTGATGAACTCTGCTTAGCAGAGCAAGCCCGGCTGCAGGACCAGTCTGTGGATCTCATGCTACAGCTTACCTAAACATTATCTTGGGAACATGTCTTGGGATTCACACCACAAAAGAGCTCTGTGCCCAGCAATGACAACTACAATGATGGAAAAGCAGCCTCACTAAGGAGTCTGGGCTCTCAAAGCCAAGCAACTCTCTTTGCATTTGGTTTCACCTCCTCTTTTTGTACCCTGGGGAAGATGAGCCATGGGAAGCCATCTGAACCCCCTCTAGGAAGTGCTGTGATGTAGAGGATGCCCCACAAAGCAGGTGGCTTCACACATGGCTTTCACTGCACAGGGCATTGCTGAAGGAAGGGACATCCTAGGGTCACTCAAGGAGAAGAAATGAGGCAAGGCAGCAGCAGGATGAAGCAACAACATGGGCAGCAGGTCACATTCCTTAGCCTAGGCCAGGACACTACAGCTGCATCCCATTCCTGGCAGTACTGTGGCTTAACCCTGCAGAGCAAACCTTGATATCCAGAGATTTTCAAGGCAGATGGAACATAAACATCAAGGCCAATCACTAGCATCACTCAGCACAATAGCTCCACACCCCAAGCTCATCCAGCTTGCTTGGTGGAGAGGATCTTGCTTTCAGAACCACATCAGATCTTAGTTGAAAGGCCATGCCACCCAGGGCAGTGCTGGGCAGGGACACATCACTCAAGCTCTACTTGATGAGGGATGGTGGTAGGATGGTGGTTAGGAGGTAGCACAGGCAGAGCAGACAAGTACCATCACCCAGGGGCTGGTTCTGTTTTCCAACACATATTGGGGCACCTCCTCTCAGACCCACAGAGCCTTCCTTACCCCTAGCACTGTCCCCCAGCTTAGGGTAGGAGAAGAGCAGAGCTGTGATGTCATGACTGTGCTCAGCCTGCTTGCAAGGCTCCTGGGTGGTCTAAATAAAAAAAGCTTCCCAGGGTGGAAAATAAGCCTGGCCTTGAAAGTGTAAAGCACTTACTTATTGGCCAATACAAGCATACAGAAGAGAGCTAGGACTTAGGTTCTTGGCTAGCTGTCAGTGTGCTCACCACCTCAAAAAGGTGACCACAGAGCCTCTGCTGGCCAGGGAATGCCTGTTGGTGTTCACAGCCCCCAGGGATGGCCCCACTGTGGTGCCCAATACATCCCCTGATTCTCTGCTCTGCATTTTTCATACTTCACCCTACTGCTGTCTTCACCACCCAGCCTCTGTCTACAGTCTTTCCTTTCCCAGGGTGGCCACTTCCCCAGCCAGGGCATGTCAGGGGCAGAGCTGAGACTTCAGACTCAGGGAGCGGAGCCCCAGGAGCAGGGTATTACCCACAGATGGGATTAGAGAGAGATGGGGTGATGGTGGAGAGGAGGGGTTGGTGGCCTATCCATGTTTTTTGCATGAGCTGTTCCACCTCACAAGGCAAAAACATAAAAGCCCCATGAGCCAGCAAGCACATAAAAGCAAGCACAGCTCCACCGTGAGTCATCTCTTCTTCAAGACAAGGCGAAAAAGCTGATGTTTCCCGTCACTGAACCCAGCAGCCAGCCTGGCATTGCCACTTCATGCCAGGGAGGCATTTTCCACAGGATAAGAGACACACAGCCCTTGGAGACTACACAAGCCAAAGTTCAGCCCAAGAGGAGCAAACACCACAGCACAGCTGATGTGAGGTCCCCAGGCCATGTCTTATGTGACATTCCGCAATGTCACTTTGAAGTGTCCACTTAGCGGGGTCAGGGCAAACTTCCCTGCAGAGCCAGGAGCCCATCTGTGTTCAGAGAGCATGGGCAGCATCTGACCACCTGCTGGAGACCACTCCTTGGATATGTTACTGCTCAAATCCCAGTTGGATCACAGAAGAATACAGGAACTACTGCTACACCCCTTCTGGAAAGATTAAAACCAAATCTACCCTTGGAGCAGCCAAGTTTCCACCCGCTTTACCCTTCCCATCCCTTTCTACTATGTCCCATGAGATGTGACAGGGTACAGAAGCAGCATTCAGGACAACAGCATCTGTGGGACACATGGGACTCAGAAGCTCAGCTGTGTCCCCTCTGATCCCACCCCGGGACTGGAGCACCCAGCCCCTCCAGAAGGCTGGTGTGAAGGTAGATGCTGTCCTCCAGCCCTCCCAGTTGCTTCACCAGCCAAGCAGACACACAAGGCATGAGCTGGATGGCTACAGACTGCTTTCAGGGCTTTGCAGAGCTTTTTTAGGGCAGTGCAGTCTGAGGCTGTCCTAGTGGGCAGTGAAAGGGTAATCCAAAGCCCAAAGGTTTATCTGGAGATGGGTATGCTACAGAAGGCAGCACAGAGGCAGCTTGGGCAAAGCAGAGTACAGTGCAGGCTCTACACTCTTCTCAGTGCTACACCACTGCTCACAGTCCCTGCTCCCAGGTTATTTTGGCAGTGCACACGGCCTGGATCCATGTTTCCTGGATAACACGGTGTGGCTGCTCCCCAGAGACATCAGCTCCCCCGCCACCAGGCACAACACTCTGGCTGTGGACACTGTGCTCCTCATCCAAGCTGCTCAAAACCCAGGGGATAAGCAAAACAGTTTTCTACTCCCAGGATCTTCAAAAGGCCACTCTAGTAGTGAACTCATCTTTGCTGTCTCTGGCAGCTCCCAAAGGAGGCTGTTGATTTTTTTTCCAGGAGAGCAATTCCTTTCCAAGGGCTGGGGTGCTCTGGCACAGCCAAGGTCTGCCCTGGCTCAGGCAGAGACCCGTTTGCCTTGGGGCTGTCAGTTCAAGCTGTAAATCCCAGCCCAAGCCAGGCCTGCCAGCTCACATGGCCCAGCCAAAATTCCTGAGGAAAAACTAAATGCTAGCAAACAAAGGTTTGCTGGAAGTTCTGGCACGAGCCAGGAGGAGGTTGCTGAGCTTTACACAGTAACCAGCCACCAGCGTTGTGGTTTCAGAACAGAATCAAGACAAAGTGGGTCCTTCGGATGAGGAGTGTATGGGTTTCAGTGACATCCTCAGCACCAGGGGACAGCCAATACTTCAGAACACCACCAAGGCAGCACCAGAAGACAGGGATGGAGGCTGGGACCACAGATGGCTCCACAGCCCCTCCAGGGCGTCAGCAGTAGGTTCAGGAGATAGAGGCGAGCTGCTGCACCCCAAACCTGGGATGATGAGGTGCCCCAGCAGCTGGTGAGCCCCAAGTTTCAGTTGGATCTCTGCAAGGTGGTGTCACGGTTTGGGCCCAGATGGTACCAACCAGGCCCCTGCTTGCTCACCCCCCATCTCCACCATGGAACAAGGGGGAGAATATCCACACAAAGGCTTGTGAATCAAGACAAGGACAGAGAGGTTTGCATTCCCCAGTAACAGGAAAAAACTTAGTTCAACTTGGGAAAGAAAAAACCCTTCATTTAATCCACAAGGAGAAATCTTAATACCTCCACACACACACACAGACCCCTCCCTTCTCCCCAGGCCTGGATCACTTCACTGCCACAGGGATGGGCAGGGGGGGTTCAGGGTCAGTTCCCCACAAGGTGTTTCTGCTGCTCCTTCCTCCTCAGGGGAGGACTCCTCACATTCTTCCCCTGCTCCAACACAGGGTCCCTCTGATGGGAGAGTCCTTCAGGAACCCCTGGGACACGAGTCCCTCCCATGAGGTGCAGTCCCTCAGGAACTGCTCCATCCTGGACTGCCCACAGAGTCACAGCTGCTGTGGGAACAGTCACCTCCTCTGCCACGGGCTCCTCCAGGGCTGCAGAGCCACATCTGCCCCTCTCTGTTATCCTGCACAGGCTGGAGCTTCACATCTACCCACCTGTGACACTTCAGGGGCTGCAAATCCATATTTACCCCACTGTCCTTTGGGAACTGCCCCACTGTGATCCTCCATGGGCTGCAGGGGCACAGCTGCCATCTCACCACAGGCTGTGGGGAAACCTCTGCTCGGGCTCTTTTCCCTCTCCTTCTTCACTGACCTTGCTGTCTTTTCTCTGGCATTGTTCTCTCACTACATCACTTCATCCTCTCTTCTGCTCTACTGGTTCTTTTTGGTTGGTTTTTTTTTCAGTTTCATTTTCCCTTTCTTGAATATGTTACCAGCAGAGGCTCATCCAGCTTTCCATATCTGCTCATCCTTGGCCACAGGCAGGGCAAGGATTGGAACCAAGAGAGATTCCAGCAGTTTCTCCCACCCCTCTGCCCACTCCCCCATCTTCCCAAACACCACTGCACTGACCCGAGAGAGGTGGCAAGAAGGCAGCTCAGACCTCCCCAGCTCCCACCAGGGATGCAGGAGAGGTGCATGGGGTTGACACCTGGCTTACAGCCACGAAAATCCAACTGGGACCAGGGTGGGCAGCCCACTCACCCCATCACTATTAGCATGACCTGCTGTGGTGCCCACCACTGCCTGACAGCCCCCAGGACACCTCTGTGCTGACCATTCTTTCCCCACACTGATGGTGTTGACACCAGGAGCTGCAAGCCCAGAGAAGCATCCAGCCAGTCCCTCTCCCATCCTGCATACCCAAAACACTGCAGCTTGTGGATTCAGGGCTGCTTGCTGCTAAAGTGGTTTTATCTCCTCCTCTCCCACCACCAAATAAATTCAGAATCAGAGAATGGTTTGGGTTGGAAGGGACCTTCAAGCTCACCTAGTTCCAAGCCCCCCTGCTATGGGCAGAGACACCTCCCACTAATCCAGGTTGCTCCAATCCTACCCAACCTGGCCTTGAACACTTCCAGGGATAGAGAGACAACAACTCCTCCAGGCAGCCTGGGCCAGTGTCTCACTACTCTTTACAGCAAAGAATTTCTTTCTCATGTCTGACCTAAATCTACCCTATTCCAGTTTTAAACCATTACCCCTTATCAGACCTTATATTACCTTATTAAAAGTCCCTCTCCAGCTTTCCTGTAGCCCCTTCAGGTACTGCTCTAAAGTCTCCCCAGACACCTCTCTTCAGGCAGAACAACCCCAGCTCTCTCAGTCCATTTTTCCCCTGTGCAAAACTGCAGCCAGGACACCCCTATTTCCAGGGATGACAGCCCCAGGGAAAACCCCTCCTCTTAGGAAGGGCTCTTCTGCCCTTGTCACAGCAAGGACAGCAGCTTTGCTGTGTCCCTTGAGCATGGAGCTGCCCCACAGCTGCACACCAGCACCCGGAGGTGCAGGAGGGGCTTGCAGAAATGTGTTACAGGCTAATAGTTTATCTTGGATTGCTCCTGAGTGGCAGCAAGCCCATGGCCCTTCGAAGAAAACACTCTTGGCAGCTTTGAATGTTATTCCACAGGCACAGCAGCAGGAGTATGGAAGTATTTCATGCTCATGAACGCGCTGCTTGTGAGATGTAGCTCCACTCTTCCCAGTCTGCAAAGCCCTGAAGCAGCCTCAGACCTCTCGTAGAAGAGAGAACAGGAGCAGCTGGTGCCACCTCCCCACTTCCAGCCCTACCAGGAACTTGCCCTATGGCTTTGGCCCCATCATCTCCACAAGCCTCCCAGAAGCCAGCTGAGACAAGATAAAGGCAAATAGTGCCTTTTGCCTACATGTGGCAAAGAGCAAAGCTGTGCAGGGCAGTTGCCAGGCTTGCTCCCTGACACTGCTTTACCCCAGCACAGCAGCAGCATCAGTGCCTCAATCCCACTGTGGAATGGACAGCAAGTTGCTCTTGTTGAGGGATAAGACAAAATCCATAAGTCCAGCAGGAGAAGGGGCCCCACAAACCCGCCCCACAAACCCACCCCACTGAAAGCCAACATGAGCAACAGAGGGAGCCAGGCTGGGACCCTGCAAAGTCCAGATGACAAAAAAGGCCCCTTCCATTTTTGGGATCATTCCAGGCTTTTTTTACCACAGCAGGACCCATGGCTATGATGTACCACCCCAACCCTGCCCAGGACCCTGTGCTCCCCCCAGTATTCCCTCCTCAGCTCACACCCTCCATGTCTCATCCCGTCTCCCTCCAACCATCGGTGCTTCAGGGCAGGGAAAGTATCTCACTGCCTCTTCCCAGTGGGCTGTGGCAGATCCCTGGCGCTGAGCAAATTGCAGTACCTGCTGAGAAACATCACCGTCACAGGGCAGGAGTTGGGTGTATTATTACTCACTCAGGGAATTGCTTTTGGCTGGGTCGAAAGGGGCCAGGAGCTGCAGGGATGGAGACCGTGAGCCCCAGCTCTTTGCTACCCAGGAGTGACAAGATGGCACAGGCCACCAGCCCCCCAGATACCTGTGCCAGGGAAAGGCACACATTTCCCTGGTACCCATATACCCCCACATACCCTGGTACCTCCCCACCAGGTGCCCAAGCACCCTCACAAAAGTGAAGGAAAAGTTGCAAGCATAGAACATCATCACAGAATGGTTCAGGTTGGGAAGGACCTTTACGGGTCATCTCATTCAGCTCCTCTGCAGTGAGCAGGGACACCTTTGACTAAATTAGATTGCTCACAGCCTATACCTACAGAAATATAAAGGACAGGGCAGGTATAAGGCAGGGCAATTCATTGCCCTGTGTCTGTGAAAGGCAGAGGAATAGAGGTCTATTTTGACAGGCAGAGGGGAAAGGTCCTTGGGAGGGGAGTGCTGGGGATAGGAGGGATGGCATCCTGGCCATAGAAGGAAGTTACCCTTCCATAGCCCCAGGTTGGCGTGGGAGGGAGCCTGGGATTTATTTGCCCGTTATTCCACATGGCTGAGCCTTCAGCAAAGCTAATCCCCACTGACAATACCTAATGGCAAGAGCTGGCACAGCCCTGTGCTGCAGGACACCCTTCACCTGAGGGGGATACCCTGGATCCCACCCTCTGCCCATCCCAACACCACCACCTACCCCCTCCCTCTGCTCTGCCTTCGGTGAGGAGTGTCCTGGCTCCAGGATGGGGTCTGACGGCCAGACAGAGCTGGCTGCCCACCAGCAACACAACACCCTCATCCCTCACCCTGTGACACCACTGAGGTCTCCAAGCAGGCAGAAGGACATGGTTACCCCATGGCAGCTTCTCCAGCCCATGGCCATGGCCTTGCCTTGCATGAGCACAAGGCAGGTCAGCATTCAGCACATCCAAGCATGGATACCATCTGTTTAGGCATGGATGCCATCTGTTTGTAGCCACCCAGCTACAAACCTGCAGCTCAGTGAAGCCACTGCTGTGGTTGTCCTCCCAGGCTTTAAAATCTTCGATATTTTAATATGCACAATAACAACAGGTGGTTTAACTAAAAGGGAGAGATTCCAGCTAAGAAATCAGCACCATCCCAGACTCCTGCGTGCCCTTAGCTGGTACCTCCATCAGTGTTTTCAGGCACATCCAGAAGAAACTTGAGCACGAAAGGCCTCTCTGGTACCTTTGGCAGCACAGGAGCCATCAGCACAAGCCACAAGCAAGCACCTTGGCACCTCCATCAGTGACAGTAAAGTAATGCCTGAGGAGCAGACCCCTGCTCTCTATCTCTTTGGTGGGAAGAAGCAGCAAGTTTGCTGAACACACAGCAGCAAAGAAGGGAGATGGGGAGATCCTTGATGCAACCCCAGCTGGTTCCTCTGCAGGAGCACACCATGGCATCACCAGCCATGAAGCTCCTCCCCACTATGCTCATGATCAGTCCTTAGTTTTCTCCTCATGGCAGCTAAGCCTTTAGCACCTGGGCTTGGTGGAAAGACTTCATGGTACTGGAGGCTGCTGCTTTGCAGAAGCCAAGGCTCATACTGTTTGGGCAACATGCAGTCTCTCCTCCACCCCCAGCAGAGTCCTGGGGTGCCAGTGACCAGCATCTCTTCCCCAGCCCTTTTCTAGACTACATGTCTCACATTTTTACAATTCACCACCCTGACCTTTTCATTTTCCCCTCCTGTGTTCTACCCTTACCCCTTGAGCAGCATCACTCTGCTTTCCAGAGGAGACTGCAAATCAAAAGCTGATGCCCAAGAGCTGCTTCATTGATGGCACTTCTAGAGAACTGCTGCCTTAGCCAGGAAAAATCACATCAGGTCCAGAGTGTTTTCCTGGTAATAGAAACCCTGGCAATCAAGCAAGCCTCCAGCCAAGTAGCACACAGCCACTGTGGGTACAGAAAACTAGAGGGAAATACTCTTTGACTGTGCCAAAAAACAGGCAACTGCTTTGCAAACAGGCAACTCTCCTTCCAGAGCCAGCCATGGAGATTGAGCCTAAGGGTTTCCAAGAATGACCAGTGGGTTACTGAGCAAAATGCTCCCTAGAAGTGCCTTTATTTCCAGAACACGTGTTTCTTGCCTTCAGAGAATCAGCCTAAAGTCAGACAGCCACAGAGACCCCCAAATAGATCTCAATGAGCAAGGGCTGAACCACTCAGCAGGCAGGAAAAAGCCCTCAGCACTCAAATGACTCTGGTTATCTGTCATCCCTGCTGTGTTTCATCAACTTATTTCCCCAGCTTTCTTTCACAGATTTTGAGATTACAGCTCAAAACAAATAAGGGTGCTTGGCAATCAGGCCTCTGGTGGAAGAAGAAAGGCTCCATCCATCACCCCTTCTTCTGAGACAGCATCAGCTTCCTCCCAACAACTGCTTTTTCAGAAAGCATCCAGACAAAACATGAGCTGAAACTTTTAGGAGAAAGCTGCCAAAAGGATGGCTGAGGAGGACACGCCAGCTTTAGGGAAGGTCTGCTAGAAAGCAGATGCCACTGAGCACTGTGTTGCCTGACTCCATCTTCCTGCTGCAGCCCAGCCTTGCACTTGGAAACACCTCCCCATGTGGGCTCACTCCCCAGGTGTGGGAGCCTCAGTGTAAAAAGCTTCAAAAGCAGCTTTGCAAAATCGATGTGGCGGCAGTGACAACACATCAAAACCCATCACTATCACCCCAGCTCTGAGGCTTCCACCTTCCTTCACCTCAGCCTGCCTCTTTTAACATTCCAAGGCATGCGGTCTCCAGGGCAGCTCTGTGTTTATGCAGCTCTTGTTTACAGAACAGACCTCAGCTAAGCAAACATCTGCAAGCAAGCGAGTGCCCACTCGCGGCTCTGGAAGTGGAAACCCTGCATGCACTGTCAAACAAGTGTGTTCTGAATAACCCGGGCCCTACCCCAGCTTCCACAAAAGAAATTAGTCACAGTGCACCAAACAAGAGCAGTAAATCAGGCAGCAGTTTGCAAGAGAGACCTCACTTGTCCTCTTCTATGAGCTGGAGATGACCTTTTCCTTCGGACTCTGCTTTTCTGAACTCCTTAGAGGCACAGGGACTCTGCTCAGAAGGCAGAAACACTTTGCTTCAGATACCACTGTTACTCAAGGAGTCACAGAATTCCAAAATCCAGTTTCTAGGAGCTTCGTAGTTTTCCCCATGCTTTACAGCTAAATTTCAAGGTGGTTTTTTTCCACCCACATTGGCCACAGGGGTCTGACTTTAGGAGATGATAAAACATGACTCAGAACATTTGCAATGTTTGATCAGGCAAATAAGGGCTACAGAATGTCTCAAAAGTGCCTTTAAACATTTGGATCTTGGGGGATTTGGGACACTGAGGCAGGAGCCTGTGGATTAATCACAATTTTGGCAACATGAGGAGAAGCATTGTGAGCACAGCTGGGATAGAGTGTTAATTGAGTAATTTTTGCTGGTACAGATGTTCCCCTCAGAGTGACTTACGCAGGGTTAGCAGTGGTCAGTTCTGTGAGTCTCAGGATCATTTATTTCAATGCCTTTGCTGAGATACCAGTGTCTGTCACCAAAGGAGACCTTTACATCTGCAGCACAGGGCCGACCTGGGCTCACATCTGGCTGCTGAGCACAGTAGCATTACCTTGTGAAACACCAGCAGGTTGGTTCTTGTACAAGGGTTTGGTCACAGGTGAGTTCAGTTATTATCAGCATGGTTATTTTTGCAGAATGCTACCCTGGACACTTCCTGGTCCTTTGCTGTGTGCTGCTCTTCGGTATTTTACCCAGGGACAGAGGAGCAGAGAGAGACAATACACAGCAGGCTGAAGCTGCGCATAGTTTTACATCTTGCTAAAGACAAAAGGGAAAAGAAGCAGCAATATGATACCTGACAGCATAAGAGGATAAAAGCAGAGGTTTATATCCTTCACAAACCTCAAAAGATACTGCACCATGGGAGCTGAGATGGGGAGGACAATGCAGGACTCTATCACTGCTTATCTGCAAAAGCAGAGACCATCTCTCCATAAATATTCCCAGGCAGAGAATAAGGCAGTGAGGGGCTGCAACCTGCAACAGTCCTGGGAAAGGGGGAGCAGGACCTCTCACTCCACCTGGTGCAGGAGTGGGGCTGGAGGAGCTCTGCTTCCTTACAAGCTAACACGGGCTTTGGCAAACTCCTCTGCCCTAGGGAGAGCAGCAAAGAGTGTCCCAGCCATTCACATCTGCAACATGCAGCAGGAGAAAAAGCAAGGGCAGGACAGGGTGGGGAGAGAACAGGCAGAGCTCTAGCACAAGCAACAGGTGTGGCAACTCAAATGCTGTCCAACAGCTGTGTTGGCAAATTTACAGGATCCCAGTGTCATGCTGCATGTTAGGGGCAAAGGCAGATAGGCACAAAAAGCAGGAACCAAGGAAAATTACAGCCATCGCTAAAGGCAGACCGGGCTACTCCAACATCAAGAGGATAATAAATCGGAACAAAAAGAAGCTTATAAATTAATCCCTAATTAAGTGCTTCTGAAACCTGATGAAACTACTGCCTGCATCTCACTTGCTAATGGACCTGTCAGCAGCTTCTTAGGCTGCAGGGGTCACAGTAGCAATAGGAAGTGTTGTTTGGTACCTGTTTTGCTCACTATGCACTTTTGATGTTTTCAGCTCAGGTACTCCTCAAAAGGCTGCAGGAGAGGAGCACTGCTGGATCTTCAGCTCAGGAGGTGTGGTTGAAGCAGTGAAGCTTGGGGGCAGCCTTGGATGCAGCAACCATGAGATGGTGGCATTCAGGACCTTGTGTGGTAGAAACAGAATACCAAGCAGGATCACAACCCTGGACTTCAGCAGGGCCAACTTTGGCCTTTTCAAGCAATTGCTAGAAGTTCCATGAGACAGGGTGCTAGAAGGTAAAGGGGCCAAAGAGAGCTGGTTAACATGCAAGCACTACTCTTTCCAAGCTCAAGATCAGAGCATCCCTATGGGTAAGAAATCAAGAAATGTAACCAGGAGACCCATGAGGTTTTAGAGGGAACTGCTGGGCAAACTCAAGCGGAAGAAGTCTGAAGTTCACAGAAAGAGGGGCTGGTTGCTAAGGAGGTAAGACTGTTGTCAGAGGATGCAGGTGGGAAAAGCTCCTTGGAATTAAGCCTAACAAGAGAGTCCAAGGACAACTGAAGAGAACTTACCCTCAGCGCTGTCACAAAGCTTATCAAGGATAAGAGGGTCATTAGGAGCAATCAGCATGGTTTTACCAAGAGGAAGCCCTGTTTAACCAACCTGATGGCCTTTTGGGAGGGCATAACCCTGTGGAAAGATTTTGGTAGTGCAGTGTATGTGGTTTATCTTGATTTCAGGAAAGCATTTTGTACCATCTCCCACAGCATCCTCACAGCTAAACAAAGGAAATAATCACAACTGGATGATTGAGTAGTGAGGTGGATTGTGAACTGGGTGAAAGAAATCACAGAGTTGTGCTCAATGGGACAGAGGCTGGTTGGAGGCATGTATCTAGTGGAGACCCTCAGGAACCAGTATCATTCAATACATTCATCAGCAACCTGGATGAGGGAACAGAGTGCACTGTCAGCAAGTTTGCTGATGACACAAAACTGGGAGGTGTGGCTGACATCCCGGAAGGCTGTGCTGCCATTCAGTGAGACTTAGACAGGCTGGAGAGCTGGGCAGGGAGAAATTTAATGAAATTTATCAAGGGCAACTGTAGAGTCTTGCATCTGGGAAAGAACAATCCCAAGTACAAGTATAGGTTGGGAAGTGACCTGCTAGAGAACAGCACAGGGGAAAGGAATGTGCCTTTTTGGCCAAGGCCAATAGCATCCTGGGGTATATTAGAAAGAGTATGGTTAGGGTCAGGTGTGGTTAGTAAGTCAAGAGGCACTTCTCTCCCTCTACTCTGCCCTGGTGAGGCTGCATCTGGAATACTGTGTCCAGTTCTGGGCCCCTCAGTTCAAGGACAGGGAACTGCTTGAAAGAGTCCAGCACAGAGCCACAGAAATGATGAAGGGAGTGGAACATCTCCCTTATGAGGAAAGGCTGAGAGTGTTGGGTCTCTCCAGATTGGAGGAGACTGAGGGGTAACCTCATTAATGTTTATAAATATGTAAAGGGCAAGTGTCAGGAGGATGGAGCTGGGCTCTTCTCAGTGATGTCCAACGGTGGACAACATCAGGTGAAAAGCAGAGCATAAGTGGTTCCATGAAAACATAAGGAAAAGCTTTTTCACTGTGAGAGTGACAAAACACTGGAAAAGTCTGCCCAGTGAACTGGAGGTGACACTGAAAATCCACTTGGATGCATTCCTGTGTGACCTAACTGTGTGATCCTGCTCTGGCGGGGGGGTGGAGTCAATGATCTTTCAAGGTCCTATCCAACCCCTAACATGCTGTGTATACTGTGAAAGCAAGGAATGGGCAGAGGATTTTCCTGACAGCCTACAGCCTAGAAAAGTGAGAAGTTTCTTGTGATTATATACATATTGTATACTTGTTTATAACATATATATATAAATTATACATATATGTATATATATAATATATACAAATTATATATATATATATAAATTATACATCTTATATACTTGTTTACAGATTACATACTTGTGATCATATATTCTTGTGATTATATATTATATACAGCATATAGACTCACAGCCCAAAACCAGGGATGCTGTCCACAGGATACACTGTGCCTCCAAACACTGGGTCACTGGGCACAAGGTGGGCAGTATCATCCCAGTGCCCCATCTCTGCCACACAATGCTTTCAAATGCTTCAGAGAAACCACTTGAAAACAAAGTCATGAATCTCCTCCATAAATCCTTGGACTCACTTCTAGCAGCTGAAATGGCCAGTAACTCTTGAAGCAAGAGATGTAACAGATATATCCCATCCAAAATGCTCCTTACCAAACAGCAACTGTCTGTATTTATCAAACTGCCTGAACATCCAGGTGCCATTCCAGGTTTGATCTATTTTTGGTTTCTGCAGTATCTGCTGTCATCAATTCCACTATATTTCCTCTGTATGTGACTGACCCATGCCTTGCCTTTGGAACACATGTGCTGCCTCCATCAGAAAAGGGAACTGGATTAGTACATTTACTCCTTCTTACTTGTCTCTCTTTTCCCATTAGGAGACCCTTGATCACTTCAGACAAAAGAAATATTACATAACAGCTGAGGTTGGAAGGAACTTCTAGAGATCATCCAGCCAATGCCCATGCTCACAGTAGGCTGCCCAGGACCATGTCTAATTGGGTTTTGAATATCTCCAAGGATGGAGACTCCGCCACTCCTCTGGGCAAGTTGTGCCAGTGTTCAATCACACTCATTAAAATTATTTCAGCAGAATTTCCTACATTTCAGTTTATGGCTCTTGTCCCATCATTGGGCACCACTGAGAAGTGTCTTCTCTACTCCCCCACCAGGTACATATGCACATCAGCAAGATCTCCCTGAGACTTCTCCAGGTTGAACAATCCCAGTTCTTGCAGCCTCTCCTCATATGACAGAGGCTTCAACCCCTTGATTTTCACTGCTCTTCACTGGACCTGTTCCAGTGTATCCATGCCTCTCTTTTACCAGCAAAGCCAGCACCCCAGCACCAGAAACAGCACGTCAGATGTGTCCCACCAGGACTGAAAAAAGGAATAAACTGGTCATTTTTAATGGCTCGTATTTCTTTGGTTTTGTCAACCACTCGAATAACAACAGCTGCAAAGAACTCCATTTAACTAGGAAACAGCCCTCCCAATTCACACCTCAGCCAACATTTTCAGGCCTTGACATTTTCATGACAACACAGCTTTGCTTCCTACAAAGTGATCGGGAATGCTTTAAAAGCACTATCCCATCTTTATATTTTCTTAAAAATAAAAAGTATTTGTATTCTTGAAAACAGTACACAGCCCCCTGCTTTTCTGAACAAGACAAAGATAAATAGAGTAAAACACAGTTCTGGGGCTTAAAAAGCTTTCAGGTGACTGGTTTATAAAAAGGAATGCTGCCAGAGTGGACAAACTCAGCTTCAGGACAGGCCCCTCTTAACACCTCTCTGGCCTCAGATAGTCCATTTCTCCGTACGAGCTTCCACACTTTTGACCAGGCCTTCTCCCAGAATCTCAAAGTCCTCAAGAATTGCCTCCACGTTGGGTATGCAGATCAACTCGTTGTTCAGAGTTGTCACCATCCTTCCTTTCATGCTGGAGACCTGCAAAACACACACAAAACATTGCTCAAAGGGGAGCACCAGCTTGGACATTTTTCACAACCTTTGCAAGCCCCAAACAGGAGAACTGAATTGCTCTCCTGCTTTTCACATCCAACCCCTGCCACAACACTACACCCCATGTTATAAGCTTCATTTCTAAACACCATCATTGCTCATTATTAAAGCAAATACACTGCAAGAGTAGCCTTTCCAGTCTTGTTTAGTGTTCATGCTGGAGCCACAGTCCAAAGACTCCAAGAGAGGAAGAGAAGCAGCAGCCAGGGGCATCGCAGCAATGAGAAGAGAGGGCACAAGTGCCTGGCAGAGCCAGTGTAAGCAGGGTAGACAGGGTGTGCAAAAGGGACCACACCATGACTCCAGGTAAGAGCTGCCTGGTTTCTGCTCTGCTCTGTTCCTGGGCATCAAAACCTCAAGTGGGAAGAGATCCTTGGCTCCACCAGGGTAATAAAAATGCTCATCAAGCCGCACTCACCTCAGATGCAAGGATCCCCTCCTCGCATTTCACCACCACGAATAACTGAGTTTCACAACTGCAGCTAGGCTGAATGGCCAATGCCCTCTGGCCATGAAGAGAGGGGAGATAAATCACCCAGAGACTGACAGCAGTCCCTGGGCTGCCAACTCCTGAGCTCTGAGTCACTGGTTTCTTTGCGTCTCTGCTTCATAGAAAGCAGCGTGAATCACTCCAGCGTGCCTCACACCTAGCTTAACCAGCCTCTAGAGCTTGCCAACCCACACAGTATGGCTGGAAAACATCTCTGTACATTGACAGGACTCAGGCAGCATGAATTCAGGCTTGCCAATCCAGCTTCCTGCAGGATGAATATTTCTCAGCAAGATGACCAAAGCCTTAAGAATGGGACAACCTGCTGCACACACCACGTTTGTAGCAAACGAGGCATCACCCACGTCCCAGGAGGGGACCAGAGTACCTGGAACAGAGAGCTGTTCTGACCCATGACCATGCTGATTGTGCAAGAACACATGTTCCCTTACTAGCCATACTGAAGACATGGGGTACTGTGGCCACAGCCCTTGTCTTGGTTTCACCCTTCCTAAGAAGTGACTGAAATAGGACCCCCATTTCTTTCACGCCCAGAGGCCCTTTAGAAGTTAGGAAAAAACTGTTACAATGCAGAAAAAAAGCCCCCAAGCTTTCTGGGCATAAAGGTAACATGAGCCTGAGTCAATAGAAAGCTTGAATAACATGAAGTAGAGTCAAAAACTCACCTTAAAAGGCTGAGGCTGAAAGCTCAAAGGTTTCCATAAAACAGCAATCACTTCCCCCCCATGCTTGTCATAGAAGAACAAGGCAAGATCACTGAAGGCATCCTAGTGAAGAAAAAAGAGAGGTTGTGCTAGACTTCCCCAAAGCCAGTGCCCATCCATGGATTCAGTCTCCTTACACACTGACACACAGCAGCTCCACACCAGTCAGGACCCAAGCTGCAATTCTTCCTGCGGATTCCCAAAATAAGGAAAGTAACTGATAGCCCAGAGACACGACTTCAGTGCTTCCTGCTGCTTCTTCTTTCCCAGCCTAGATGAAGACCATGCAGAGTCCAAGTTTTTCAGGCAGACCTCATCACTATCTCTTGCTGTTCCAGAGAGCAAAAACATGATTCATCACCTCCAACAGGCCAGACAGAACACCCAGAAACCAGCACCCAGCTTTGTGACATTGGACCCCTTAGGTGACAAGCCACTGAGTGTTCTTCAATATGGTCCCCATCAGCTGTACCTGGATCTACCAAGCAGCCCCATCCCAGTGCCCAACAGTCATGTCCAAGACTTCTCAATGTTACCAGATGGCAAGAGTCAGGCCCTGCCCAGCAAACCTGACACAATACATTTGACTAGACATCAGCAAAGACCCACACCAGTCCAGGATCTTTCAGTGGAGGGCCAGTATTTGTTAAATCTGCTCTGCAATCTGTGCCATAAAGGCATCAAAACTCCTTCTTCCCCCAGGACAAACCTCAGGTATGCTGTCAGCACTCGAGTGTCCCAGAAAGAAACAGAACAGCAGAAATTTTAAGTAGCAGAAAGTCCTGTGAGGTACAAAGAGATGGAATCATTCATTCAATGGAGACACTGCAAGAATTTGCTCTCCTTGCCTCTGTGCTTCAGTAGCTTCTTTGGTAGCATTGGGCAGGAAAGGTCAAAGAGATCTTGCATAATGAGATCTCTGATGTCCACAGTCTGGTTTCCCCCACACCCACACCAGCTGGATTCCCAGCACTGTGAGGAGGCAGGGGATGAGCACTGCAGCAGAAGTAAGCAACGCTATGTGCAAGCAAATTCTCAAACCCAAAGGTCTGGCCCTACACCTCAGCACCCAACACACTGGTACCTGGAGATATGCATGCTGAATACAGCTGACCCAAGACAGCCAAGAAGCTGCTCCCCAACACTTACTCATCTTGGTGGAGATTAGCATCAGGCAACAGCACATGTTTACCAGGCAGAGCACAGCACCAGTACAGTACAAGATTCTGAACATGGCCTCATCTGCTTTGGGGCAAGCTAATGCAATAAACACATACCCCTTGTCATCCTTTTCCTCCAACACCTCAGATCCCCCTGCTACACCCCAGCCATGCTCTTACAATGAGAATTCTCTGCTGGCATCGTTGCATCATAAGGTTTTTACGAGGGTGCACATGAAAGAAAAAAAAAAAATCAACACTGAAGGCAATCTTGGAAGGGGTTGTGTGTGGACACACCAAGATTTCTGTTGGAGGAATAAGAAGTGCATTGGGTTAGTAAAATCAGTGATCCTAAAGGGTGGAGTAGCCTTCAAAGACCCAAGATTTGATAAGTAGGGAGGAGGCAGTGTTGTCTGGAAACCTCAGAGCCAGATTTATGAGTTTGGACTCAAAGTACCACAAACAGAGGGCAAACACAATTAGGCCATCAAGCTGAGATGATCCTGAGAGCTACCAGCTCATCCCACTTCCAGGGATCTTCACAGGGCTAAGGCTGGTCAAGGCATTATCTTGCCAAACTAACTGGAAAAGCCACTGTCTAAAAATATATTGAGAAAGATGCAACCTGCCCTGGCATTTCTCATATGAAAGGCAAACAGCAAGAGGGAGGAAAAGCTAAATGAAGGACAAGTAAGCTCAGGGCACGCTGACCGCCAGCGTGGAGCTTTCTGAACCAAAGCAGAGCAGAGCATGTGGGAACCTGAAAAAGCCCCACTGCTCTGCAGGGCGAGGTTGAGTTCCACATGATGCTCTCCGAGAAGAAGGTGTGTTTTTTACAGGCATGCCTGGCTGGGCAGGAGCCAGGAGCACTTGCAGGAAAGGAGCCCTCCCAGGATCAGCTCATTTCCCTGCAAAGTCAGTGTTTGGCCTGATACCCAGCACCTCCTCTCCAGGCAGGTGAGCAGAGGGTAGATGTCAAGAAGATGGCATCCAGGACAAAATCTCATCAAGGGGGAAGCTTCTGCACTTACACTGCTCCCAGTGGTGTCCTCACTGATAGTGCTTTGGGACAGCTCCACTGAGCTGTGGAGATGCACATTCAGGTCTTGGGAAACTGCAAAATTAAAAGGGTCTGGTCTATTAGTCACCTCACTTCTGTTTGTAAAGAGGCTTGGGGAGTAAAAGCAAACAGAGTTCATCTCCCTTCCCACACCCCACGCACCATGCTACAGCCACTGGGCTTGCCTGAGCCTGCAAACACCTTCCTCAAGGGAAAGTTTAAGAGAAAAGGGGAGAAAAGCAGGGAGTACATTTGAACCCCTATTCCCTTCCTCAAGCTGCTCTATCTTTGGTTGCAAATCAACTTCAAAGCCTCAGGAAAATTTCTCCCTGCTCAGAAGGATCCCTTCTACCAGCAAAACCAGCAGCTGGTTCCTATCTCACAAGAGGCACAGGGGACCTGCAAGCTTGGGGCTGCAATTCAGAGGAGCCTCATCATCTAGGGAGAGGGGACAATGGAAGAAGATTAGCTCAAGGTCTGTAAGGAGCCATCTAAGTTGTAGGAATGAAAGGACAGAGAAAGGTGGTGAGCAAAACAATACCCTATTCTAAAATGGGATTATTGGATTAAGGAGCTCAGGCTGAAATGGGAATTTTGCAATGAGGTAACAGCTCATTGCTAGTTAAGCAACTACACTGCTGTTTAGGGGTGTTTTTTTCTCACCTAACCATTTAGCCACCCCTTTTTTTTCTCTCCTCTTACCCTGATATAGAGCTCATTGCATCACAACTCCTGGAAGAAGAGAAGCCATTTAGGGAGGTCTCTGCACCCAAAATGGGCTGAGGAGCTCTCCTCAGTGCAAGGCAGTTCAAGTGGCAAACACATCAGTCAGCGTTTGCTCAGTGATTAGAACATTTTAGGTTCTTTCAGCAAGGGATCTACAACCATAAACCTGTATTATAGCTACTTATTCAACACAAATGACAGATTAGTGGTTAACATTTTAAGGTTCTTGTCATTCTACTGCGACCTGCCCCAATGCTCACAAGTTTACATGACACAGGCAGAGCCTTCCTCCACACCCATAAAGAGCAAGGAGCACTGTCAAGAAAACCAGGATGGGGTTATTGCTGTGTCAGAGAGGTTTTAAAAGAGAATAGAAATGTGGGTGTTACATTTGGGATTCAGCAGGTAAAAGATAATTCAAACCATCCAAACTCTTCCACCCCAAAGTGCCTCATCAGAGCCACATGTGCATCCTCGCTGCACGGGTGTTTGGGGCAGCAGCAAGGCAGAATGGCAAGGGAAAAAGCCAACAGACCATCTGACACTGAAGTCTTCAGTCACTTTCTAAGGGATAAATCCAAGGCAGAATTCTGGGAAGGCATCATGAACACTGAAGAAATGCATGAAGAAGTAACCTGTCAGGTCACCTAAGGAGCACAAGGGGCTGATGCCTCAGTAAGTGCATCTGTGCCCATATATGTAGCCCCCCAGTCCTGGGTACTTTGCCCAGCGTCAAGAGCTGCTCTGAAGCCACAGAAGAAGGGAATTTCCTGCTACCTCTGTCATTCCAGTATCCAGATCAGGTTTCCTCCATACTATGAGAGCCCGTAGATCTTTTTAGTTCACCTGCCTGTCAGGGATCAGCTTAGGAGAAGTCAGCCCTGTCAGTGAAAACAGGAAGGGAACAGTCTGACCTGAAGAGATTTTACCAGATCCAGCTACATCCCATAACCACAGTTTATATATTCTATGAGACCAAGAACTTCTGGTATCATTAATTCCTTCCTAATAGAAAACAGCAAGACTCACATTCCTACACTGTGGGAGGAAAAAGGAAAGGGATGTCAGGATAGATCTTGCCTGAAGGTGTAAGAAATGCAAAACACTGTTATAGAGAGAAGGATGTTTACAGTAAAGCAGGAAACATTTTCCTGTTCATCTACACAAGAAAGATTTCCCATGTACAATTTGGGCACCTCCTCTGCCACAAGCTCTTCCACAGGCATGTCTAGCCAGTTACATCTTGGTGAAAGAGAGCACTTCATGTCCAGTGACCTAATGAGACTCAAACACCCAGCAAGAAATGGTAAGAAATGGTAGGCCTTTTAAACAGCCATTATAGACACACAGATGGACATGGCACAGGCAGTTTCACCTGATTTTCCCTACCACGAGAGAAAACCTCTGGACCCCAGGGAGGTAACCAGAGCCTTTGGGCTTAGTGAGTTCCTGAATGCATGCAGATGGGCATGGCAAGCATATACACAAATCCTGAGTCCTCTGGATTGTGTCCTAAGCACAGAGAACAGCTCAGCCAGCGTGGAGCAGAATCTGCACCTTTCCACACCGTGTCCGCAGCCATGGGCTGGGGGTTCTGATGCTCAAAAGCAGCCAGGACACAGACCAGCAGTCATGATGGGGCTTAGGGCAGCTCACTTGAATTTAATGTAGCATGTAAAACCCAAGGTTTGCTTAGCAAGGTGCTCAGGGAGGCTTAGGTTCCAAAGAAGCCCTCTCTGCAAGGCGTCTGGCACCTGCTTTCCATTAAAATGTCTGTCTGCAAAGCCTTCTTCACCTGGACAGACTCCCAAAACAGGCCTTTTCTATCAGATCTGTCCTGGAATTGGGAGAATTTGCCATTTGAATGCCACAACCAGCCTTTCTTCTCTATCCAGAGCCTCCTAGGCACCAGAGGAACTCAATCACACCAGCTCCTACAGCACATCTTGGAGCACAAAGAATTAAAGCAGTCAGAACTCAACACCTCCCCTCCTTTAATTTTTTCCTCTGATTAGGCTCCCTGGGGAAGGCACACAGCAATCCTTTGGCTCCAGAGCCCTCCTGCCTTGCCTTTGGATTTGAGAAAAACAGGGACCAACCTCTCAGGAGCCAACATGTTGGGACAGGAGAAAAGTGAGTCTCCTGGTTAGTGGGCAAAGCACTCCAGGGATGATGCTACTCCCTGCCCCTTCTCAAATCAACCAGTACACCAAGATATTTGTATCTTTTTTCTTGAGAAACCCAGAAAAGGGCAGATGTTTCTTTTCTGCTCATAGAAGAAAAAAAAATTCCACTCCATCACTGCATGGCAGAAATCTCCCTTCATTCCTATAAACTCACCCAGGGCTGCACAATCAGCCTCAGCTACAGCCTGTTGCTCAATTCTGAGGTTTGTGCTGTTAAGGCAGAGCAAATTACTCTGAGTCAAAGCCAGCCCATTTCTGCATCCCTGTGCCTTTACACCAAGATGTCTCATAAGGATTCTCTGCTGTCACCACAATCTTTTCTGGCACCAAATCCTTGCTGTGTTTGGATCACCCCTGGGGCTCAGCAGCCTGCAGGACCAGGAGGAGCTTAGAGCAGCAAAAGTCAGGGGAGGAGAAACACAAGGGTGCTCAAGAGACTACCAACCAAAGACAGGTAAAGCACAAAGCCAACCTAAAGGTCTTGCCTGTAAGCAACAACACTGTTACACTGAGATACAAAGCCAGATTACTTCTGATGGGGTGGTTTGAACTGAGAGTTCAGCATCACCTGCTTGCAGGTGACACTGCAGTGAAAAGTCAGCTTGTGAGGCCACCCAGCACAGGTGGACACAACTGAGTTACCCAAGAGCATGTGCAGCATCACCTCTGTGATTTTTCCAGAAGAAGAAACACCTGTTTCCCCAGAAAGAGATACTCATCAGTGCCTTCAGGTCTTTCTGCCACTGATCTGGAAGCTACGAGAGCCAAGTGAACTGGTACTGCAAGATACCTCCAATACAATGGCTGCAAGGGAACAACCATACCTACCTCAGAGCCTTTAAGCAGAGGAAAAGCTCACCAAACAGGGCTGCCAAGGCAAATTTCAGGCTCTCTACCCCAAAGGTTGCTCTTTGGAGAAACTTGTGACCAGTTCCTGCTCTGCTCCCTCCCAAACACCCTTGGGCCAAACAAAGAACAAGAGAGACCAAGCAAATGCAGCTTCCAACAAGGCAGTGTGACCTTTGCTCATGCCCATGCTTCTTCACAGGGATGTCAGTAGATTGGATTTAGGACCAGCAGTAACTTGCAACCCAACCAAAACCTATTCTGAGTCTACTACTGTGTGTTAGAGAAAACAGCAAAAATTCAGATAGTTTGGATGTCACTATTGGGTGGACCAATTAAGGCATTAAAGGATAATGAAAGCGGCTTCCAGTCTCCTCTGTGCCCTTCACTTCTAGAGCCATTTGCTTACACCGAGTTGAACAGAAGCATCAGAAAAAAGTCCTATGAACTCCAACACACCCCAATGAATTTCCTGATCAAGTGGCTCAATAGCCAGTGTGATTTGCTACAAGCCTGCTACCAGCCTCCCCAGGGAGCCTGCCCTCCCCATTGCCTTGTCCAGCTCCTCTTGGACCAACAAATCAGCCTCCTGCCAGGTCTCCATTAGCACCAACCCCTCCAGAGACGTGGAGGCTCTGGCTCCAGGCATGCAGACACAGAGGGATTTTTTTTATCTTCAGATCGTGCCCATACCTATGCCTCCCTACTGAAGTTTCATGGTAGCAGGTCAAATCCTAATCATACATGGAACAGAAGAGAGGGGATGGTCTTGATGTTCCTCCTCAGATCCAGATACCAGGAAAGAGTGAAACCATGAAAGATTCCTAATCACTGTGCTTCCTGCTGTCATTAAAGTTTTGTATAGGGTGCTTCTGCCCCTGCTTCTTGCATAACATAGGCCCAAGAAACCCCTCAAACACTTTCTGCAAACTGTCCTACAGGACCTCCAGCTTCAAAACCACCTTCCTGTTTAAAGGCAGGAAAGGTGCCACTGAGCACCTTTCCTTCCTCTTTTCTCCTCCATGACTTTCCCAGCAACTTGCAGGAAAACCATGGGACAATTTTGAGGTCTCTGTCAATTTTAAGAAGTCTTGCATGCAGCCCTGCCTCTCACTTCCTTGCCTCTGCCCTAGACTGTTCCAACTTGCTGTGGGTGACAGAAGGATCAAGCTCACACCTTCCTAGACCCAAGAGCACTAGTGAAACCACTGCAGATTCCTACAATCAGGGTAGAGAGGAGCCCAAAATGCAGCTGGCAGGCATCTTGGGAGGCTAACAGGGCTGGGCCTAGAGTTGAGGAAGCCTAAAAAAACTCTTGCAAGGTTTTTTTCGCCACCACCTAAAGCTATCTGAGCTAAGGTAAAAGGGAAACTTGAATTTAAAGGGTCCAGAATCTTCCAGCCTGAACTAGAGTTTTAATTTAGGCACCTTGGCAATCCCATCTATGGACTTGGAGGCAAGATCTGTTCCTTTCTGCTGTCCCTCCTTGCAGCTGCCACCATCAAGCCTGGCAGTGGCAGAAGAAAAGTTTGGTGGCTGTGTGGCATTAGCAAAGTTGGGGGCTCCACACCCTACAGGAGGCAGGCTAGGAAGAGATGCTACACAAAAATTATTTTTCTTTTGCAGGCATACCTCTATCCCCAACACAATATTGGAGAGAAGTTGATACCAAATCTTGAGGCAAGACAAGCACACAGGAAGATGCACAAGCCTCCCCCAGTGCATTGCTTGGGAAAAGTGCAAAAGAAAAACCCTCTGATGTGCCACACTGCCCAGGAGATGGCAGGGCCAGCCAGGAGCTGCCAAAGCACAGCTTAAGTCCTCCCAGCTCCAGCTCTGCCTTCCATCAAGCTGCCACCAGCACAGCCCAGCTGCTGCAGTGACCTGAGGAGCCAACACACATGGCAGCAAGGGAAACCTCAGACATGAGAGAACATATTTTCACAATAGTGGCCAAACACTGTGACAAGGAGGTGGGAAATCTCCATCCCTGGAGATAGTCAGCAGTTAGCAGGCCTGGGCTGTGAGCAGCCAGCCCACAATACAGCAGTTCTGACACTGCTCACAGCAAGCCTGTGGGTGAAGGATGATGGCATTTGAAAGTCAAGCCAGGTTTTGAAGAAAGGCAGCACAGCCCACTCAGCACATCAAGAGTAATCCAGATAGTGCACACAAAGCTGAGAAGAGTCAAAGAGGCTGAGGCTGCATGTCTGCAAAGTCATGGCTGCCCAGATACACCATGGATCACTGCTGCCATGCAGCACCCTCCGCATCTCCCCAGCTTGCTGAGGCTCTGGCATGGCCACAGTGGAAAAGCATTGGGCTGATGATTTTGGACACTGTTGTTCTTCATACACCCACATTGCAAACTTCCTCTGCCACTATGCACATCACCAGCTACAGAGAAACCTCCTAGTGACCAATGTTCAGTCTCTATGCCTCATGCAACCATCAAGAGTCCTATTAGTACCATGCCATGGATTCCTGTACATCTACCACAATAAATGTTTGGCTGCTACCCCTTATACACCCCAGTTGGTGCAAGAAGCCACGAAAAGTCAACTAAGTGATGAGAGATAAATGGCTTTAAGGTATGCTTACACTGAAATATTCTTCAGCAAAAACTCAGGTATTTGAGGTCACTCTCACATCAGCAGCATTACCACTTCCATGGACCACTTCCAGTTTTTCTGCTGAAGGAGCAATTTAAAATGCACACAAGGAGTAACCATTACATGCAAAATATACGAAGATGTCACCAACAAGGTCGTACAGTAGCAGGAAACTCATGACTCAAAGGACAGAAGACAGGTCCTCCTTAGGGAGGTAACCTCCTGTGCCTTGACAAGGCGCCTTGCTTACCCTCAGCTCTTGGAGGTAGCACTGTACAGGGTCATAATCCACCACAGGAAAAAGAATCTTCTCTGCAGTGCTGTTCTTCACCACACCCCGGGAAAAAGACTTCAGTGGACGGTCCACGCTCTCCAGATGCCGAGGAATATGGTTTGGATTCAGGTGGATTAGGACATCATAGAAGTCCAAAGGAGGGCGGAACACCATCTGCAGGGATAAAAGCCCAGTGCTAATCAATACAGGACACAGGAAAGCAGGACAGATAAAAAGTTTCCCAGGTCTTTGCTTGCATTTTATTCCCTTCTTAAAAAGCAGTTAACTAAAGCTAAAATTTATGTGAGCTTCATGTCAGAAGTTTGCCAATACATCCACAGCAAAAACCCAGCTGTGGGGGAGCCACCTCATCCTCTGTGGGCTAATACACATTGCTGATCCAGCATGGGCTCTGCCCACATCAGCAGGATGTGTCTCTCACTCCCCTACATGCCATGCAAATGCTGTAATAAGGGCTTTTTTGAGATCAAGGTGGTTTCCCCATGGCCAGCTCCTGGTGGATGAGCTAAATGTTCTCTGGACCATCAGAGTGCAACCAGGAAGGACACTTGATTACTATATCCCAGCTGTACAGCAAACACAACCCTTACAGAAGGGAGATGCTCTGTAGCCACCTCAGTCAGCTAGCTAGAAGGTCTATACTCTGTTCTTTAGGTACCCAGGACAGCAGAAAATTCTGACCTCTGTTCCCAGGAGCTGGTGATGCTCCCTGGAGATAAGCATTCCAGGGGCCAACATGGTCCTCTCCCACCCTTAATGGGAGATATCTCCCTGGAGATAACCACCACATGTGTCTGAGTCTCAGAATGGAAAAGGGAGTCAAGATGCTAACAGTAGCAGAACAACATTCAGAGGACACAACGAATGGTGTAATAACTGGATGGTCTTGCATGTCCAACAGGAGCTGTCCCAGAGGGCAGCAACATCTTCCATCAAGCAGAGAAGAGGGTGAAAGGAAGTCTCATTAATGGAGGGGAGCAATCCCAGGCACACAAATATTTGGTCAGGCAAGATCTGGTACTGTATATGCAGCTGTATTAAAATGAAAAAAAACTTAAAACTTTGTGTATGGTTTTGTGGAATAAATTACACAGGGCAAGAACACAAGCTTGGGATACAATCCAACTTGTTGCTGGCAGAAAACTCAGTTCTCAGAGTGGGTTTATAGCCAGGCTGGGGAGAACACACATGAAGAACATCCCTAAGTCCCAGGTCTGTTCACAAAGAATCCCTTTCCCATCCAGCTGACCAAGTCCATGGTTTACTTTACCCCTCTGGGAGCAAAAAAATGAGCCTCACAAAACCATATCTGCATTCACATGAGAGCAAGCACATCCTAAAAGCATAAAAAAAACCTTGGAGCAGCCTCTTAGATATATGGGAAAAGGAAGCAACTCCAAGTTGCAGTAGAAAGGCTTTTCCCTCTTATTCCCCACACTTTGCTTACAAACAGATTAGCATCCCTGTAAACAGAATCCTGTGTTTACCCCTAAGGAACATTGCAGACCTGAAAGCATGCTGGTAGGGTCTAGAGGGACACCCTGGAGATGAGAAAAGATCCTACTGCTATCACCGAGGGGAGGGGGGAAAGACAACCATGAAGGCTCATTTGAAGGGTTGGGAGGTTGCAATGAACAGGCAATGGCTTGTTTCAGGATTTAACCACCCCTGCATCAGGATGTAACATTTTGGCTTTTGGTCTTCAGTCTGCATCACATCAGTGGCACACTGGGCAGGTCTCAAGTGTCCAGCATCTCACCCTGCAACATCCCAGTAACATACACAGATCCTGCCTCAAGTACATCTCACCTCTGTAACAATTCCGGCGCAAAACACAAAACCGAAAGCACTGTCTGTAAATCCTTTTTACACTGTATGTGTAAAAAAACCTTGATGTGTAAAACCCCGCTATATGCATGGGGTTTTTTCTAATGCAAGTCTGTCATATCCAACCACTGTTCAGCTTTCTGAAGTCTCAGCTTCAACTGCCTAAGTCACCACTTTGCATGCCAACAATCTCCCCTGCAGAACACGTGCACCTCCCTTCCCAGAACAAGTAACTGTGTCTGCACCTCCCAGATCCATTTGAGTCATGTATGTTTTAGCTTAAAAAGGAAAACGAAGGGAGTTAAGCCACATATGGCCTTGCTCCTCTGCTCAAATCACTTCCTGAAGTGCCTGGTAGCATCCTACAAAAACCTCCACCACCCTGGGCTGGTTAGACTTGTGCACACAAACCTGACCTGCACAGTTACCCCGAGTCTCCCAGAGGCACCAGGTGTTTCACAGCCATGGACATGCAACTGATTCTGCACAGGAACACTGCAGGCTTGCTCGTGCCCCCAGGAACACCAAAGTATACAAAAGAAATTCTCCCCAGTCAAAGGTATTTCACCCGAAGTTGCTATCCAAGTCAACTAGGTCCTCGAGAAGCAAGAAAGGCACAGCAAGGATCCCAGCTCATCCTAGTGACTATCACTGAAGATCAGAATGCATGGACAAGAGCCTGAAAACCCAAGGGGTTACCTTCACATCGTGGTTGTTAAGTGGGTCCATGAGCTGCTCCTCCAGGGCTCGTAGAGACTCTGAGGCCAGCACAAGAAGGCGCTGCAGGATCTGGGGAGGGAAAAAAGCAAGAGGCTGAAACCTGGCAGTCCTGGATGTAGCAGGAATCCTATATGGGCCAAGCTAGCAGCAACCATAGCTCAAGGACAGAGGGCCCACCTGTGCTGAAGGTCGCCCTTGGGTCCACATGGAGCTCCACTGGTCTTTGGGGGTGGCAATGAACATGACAGGGAGGCGAGAGCGAGCAGCCATAAATTTGTTCTTGATCTCTGTGCAGTCGGCGTCTGGAGAAGGCAGACAGACAGGTGAGATGCTCTGCCCCACCTGCAGCCCCCCAGGCTCCTCACCCAGGTCCTGTCACCCAGAAGAGAGCAGTACTGTGGGCTTTTACTCACTCCCACCCTCTGATCCCACATGGAATCAGAGCTCTAACAGCATGGGCTTGCTCTGCTTTCACAGTTGCTGCAGAATTCACCTGCAGAAGTCTTGGAGAGAGGACACAGAGCTAGATGGGACTTTTGCTGTAAACCCACCCTAATGGGCCAAGACATGGCTCAAGATGGGACTGACACAGGCTGGGAACTCAAACTATAAGCTAATGAGAGAGCTTGTACCCAAAGAGTTTTCTATTTTTGGGGTTTTTTTATTTCTGAAGCGAGGGGGGCAAAAACCAGCTCTTTGGCCAAAAACACTTCTCATTTTGTTCAATTAAAAAAGCTGGCTGATAGAAAACTATCAGTTGCCAAAACTCAGTTCTCTCTCACAAAAAAGAAGTTGAAGGAGTGCTGAAAGCCACAGAAACAGCTGCTTGCTCCAGCACTGACCATACCACTTCAAACCAGCTTTACCTTTTCTTGTAAATCAGCTCTAAAAGCTGTGTGTTGCTATCTCCCCAACCCCACCAACACCATCCAAAGCCAAGGCAATTCCATGGCCTCTTCTGGCTCCTGGGGAAAGACAGCAAGTATCCAAAAGGTAATTAACAGACAAAACAAGGTGTAAAGGAGGGCCATAGGTCTGCTTGGGTTCACTAACATACATCTGTGGGAATCGGAGGCCCTCACAAGAAAATCCTCACAGCTTAGGAGGTAACAAAAGCTTAGGGTGGACTGCAGCCCTTTTCCCATGCAGGTTTTGAAGTCAGGGACTATCAGATAATCCCCATGATCTGAGTGACTCAGGGAAACTCTCAAAGTAGACATGGCAAAGGAGACTTTGAAGCTTCCTGTTCAAGAGCTTGACTGCTCTCCTGGCAAAAACAAAAGTCTGACCTCCAAGAGGCAGGGCAAAGCCCTCAGCAAAAATACCAGCTACAAAGGAGCATAGGGCTTCAAGGACAGAACCACATCCACCACCACCCAGGCTTGTCACAATTTCTTCAAGACCAGAAGCAGCAGTGCATCATCACTACAATCCATCTCATCGAAGGCCGACAAGGGAAAAAAAAAAACCCGTGCCACAACCAAACCCACTCTGAAGACAAGTGAAGCACAGCAGGATGGGAGTAAATAAGAGGAAAATCTCCTTGCCCCCAAGAGAATCTGTGATGCCACCATATATGGAGCTCCTGGAGACAGGAGCTGACCAAGGAGGGCTCAAGACCATCAAGGTGGAGCTGTCCTGTGTGCTGCCTGCCCACCTGTGAGGCCAGCATTCAGGTTGACAATCAGAGGGTTGTTCTTCCAGTCAAAGGTTGCCAGCAGGTCGAGGAAGCGCAGGAAGCCCACCTGGGGAGAGCTGTAGGAAACAGAAAACCATTCAACACTGGCATTTCCTCCCCTGGCAGCAAGGGGAGCTAAGGAGTGACTTAGTAATGCCAGAGTGGATGTCCATGGTGGGACAGGGTAAGTCCAGAACAAATATGAAGCCCTTCTCTGAAACCCTGGGGACTTTCCTCCTTGTTCCTCACTCTCTAAGTAAAAGACATCATCAGAAAAGTGAAATATTGCTCCCATTCAACCCATCTCCCACCAGCCCCTCCCTCCACCTGGATCCTGGGGGTTGGAGCAAGAGGGAGGTGGAGAGGACTCCTTCTATCTCCAGTGCAGCTTCAAATAACAGTCAAGATCCCACTTTTCCTTTTCCCCTATGACACAATGCATGTGTAAAGCCAGACAGCTGGGAAAATGAGGCTCCTGCTAGGAGGGTATTTTAGGAGACAGGAAAACATTCTGGGCATCAGGCTGTTAGTCCTGGTACTTTGGGGAAAGAAACCAGACACCAAAAGTTACCAGAGTAACATTTTGGCTCCACATGGTGCAAGAATACTCCCTTTAACTTTATTTCAATCCCCCTGGACTGCATCCTGCCCACCTGCCAGAGGCCAGCAAGCAACTGGCCCCATGGGGTTATTAACCAGCACACTGCTCAGTTCTGCTTTCAGAAGCATACCTCTTGCCCTCCCTTAGGAGTCATCTCCAGGAGGAAGGGAGGGTGAAGCTGCCAACACCACTGTGACATCCTACCCAAGGAACTCAGGAGCCCCAGCAAGCTGGTAATCACCATGCAGCCCTTGCCACTGCTTCTTCCAGCCATGACCACCAGAAGGGGCCCCAGCAGCCCTCAAGAAGGCTCAGGGCACCCAGAGGTTGTGCCACCAGTACCCAAAGGCCCAGATATGTTATCTCTTATCTTAACCTGCTTGCCACCTTGCTCTAGAGCATATGGACAAGGAAAGCAGCACTAACCATCTCCATCTTCTGTGGCAAGCAGATGGAAACAGAGCTTAGGACAGCATTTTGGCAGCACAGGGTCCTCATGCTCACTACTGTCCACCCTTCCCAAGCACCTCCTGATGCAACAGTATCCCATCCCTTCTCTATCCCAGGAAAAAGCATTGAATGCCCGCTCTCATCCTCACCTGGGTGGCATGAAGGGGGCTGGGTGGATGAAGAGAAAGGCCACAAGGAGATCCACACACTCCTCAGTGATGTTGTCACTCAGGAGCTGGGCACTGACCCAGCGCTTGGCCAGCCGGCAAGTGCTGCCAAAGGCAGGGTGCTGCTGCTGAAGCCTGTGAGGAGGAAGACAAGACACTGCTCAACCCACACTTTCCAGGACCCAAAATGCCCTTTTGGCATTCAGAAGAGGAGAGAGGCAAAAATCTGCCAGGAACTAGAGTGCAGCATCATGAGCGCAAGGCACTGCCTGTGGGTGTTGAAATTTAGAGGGAATGAAGGGGAGATGCTGAACACATGCTCCTCTCTCAGCATGCTGCTCTTTGGTCCTTGCCTCAGTGACCTCAGATGTGACAACAGGGCCACCCTCATTCACAGTTGTCACTTCATCCTTCCACAGTGCCCCCCACAAGGTGGGCTGAAGGGCCACTTCCACAGTGAGCTCCTCTCCCCATCATCATCATCCACCATCCAAGAGCACTCCCACGCTGGCTTCCAGCCACATCCCCTGCCTCACCTACCCATGGAGGGAGCTGGTTAGATAGGGCAGATGCAGTATCTCCATCTCCAGCTGCCGAGACTCCTCTGTATCCTGGTACTTCAGCATCCCTTCTGGGGTGACCACTTCCTTCAAGATCAGGGGCTCTCTGTGGTAGGCCACTTGGAGACGGAAGACATAACCATCCTGATGTGGGAGCAGAAGGTAAAGTCAGGCTCAGTGGTAACATAAGCAGGCTGGTGTGCTACACTGCACCTCAGGGACACAACAGCAGCACCTGGCATCAGCACACTCTAACTATGTTTCCTTCCTTCCACCCAAATCCTGGTTTTTGTC